>NW_006424846.1:0-1196 GCF_000296735.1 Chrysochloris asiatica | reverse complement strand
GAGGGGGTGGGAATGATCCTTGCTGTAAGGATTTATTCCCTTTTTTGAGCTACTGCATCCATAGGTGTAGGTCAAGTTCATCAAATTGTATCAGATTACTCATTTTTTTCCTCTTCTTTCTTCTTCTGGTTGAGCTCTGATCATCCAGTCATTGAAGTTAAGTGGGTATTATCTGCAAGTGTGGGTGTTCTTGTGCATATGCCCTCTCTTCTTATCAGCTGAACGCTTCACTCACCACTCTAGTCCTCTGTGGCTATGTCACTGACTCTGGGCCCAAGAGTCCCCAGGTTTTGTCACACTGCTGGCCAACCAGGTCTCCACCCAGGTTCACAGGAGTCTATTGAACATTGTAGGCCTTAGCTCGCAGCTTCATTGCTGTTTTTCCGTCACTTCCCCTGATACGTGGTGAATGTGGTCACCAATCAGAATGTGTATTCCCATTGAGTCTTAGTCTTGGAAGGGGGTTTGCCCTGAGGGGACCTGACCACTTGGCTTGATGTCTCCTGGGCAAGCAACTTGCTTGTTCTTGTAGTTGTCAGTTGGACTGCCTTTATTGTTTTGTATTTTTCCTGTTGGTCTTTCTTTCAAGAAGTATCTTCTGTTCTTCTAGCCACTCCAGGCTGGTCCGCTTGTCCTTTCAAGTGCAAATTTTCCACCTCAAAAGATTCTAGATGTGATTCAGGATTCCACCTATGGTCTTATGCAATGCAGAGGCTCCTCGGGAAACCTCCTTCACTGGGCATGTTGTAGCCCAATTTAAATATTCCAATCAGTTATAGGCAGAAGATGGACTTATAAGCTTTCTATGGTGATATTTCCGGCTATTCCTTTCTCTCCCCCTTAAGTGTCTATTTTACAATGGTATGCCAGGGAAACCAAGATTCAAAAGACAGCCAAGCATCTTAACATTATTTCCCCGTTTTCTCCATTCCACATTTGCTGTATCCCAGAGTCTCAGTTGCTGTATCCCAGAGCCCTGTTGTTCCAAGGTTATGCATGCATCATTATTTACCTCTGTCCCACTTAGCTCATGCAAACCTGCCTAATTGTTTCCTGTCTGCTTTGTTCTTCCATTCCCCTACCCCTTCTTGTGTATTGCCCCCCTCCCTAGCATGTAAACTATCATGTGTCTATTACGAACCCTGTGGTCGACCTTCCCCTCCCTCCCTTCACCATATCCCCCGCATCCCGGTAAC
>NW_006424845.1:0-1312 GCF_000296735.1 Chrysochloris asiatica | reverse complement strand
TTTTTTTTCCAACACTACAACTCAAATACATAAATTCTTCCTTATTCATTCTCCAACTATCACATGCATATGAAGCTATTGAAAATACAATGGCTTGGGTCAGGAACATCTCAGTCCTCAAACTGATATCTTTGCTCTTCAACACTTTTAAGACATCTTGTACAGCATATTTGCCTAACGCAATGCATCATTTAATTTCTTGACTGCTGTTTCCATGAGTGTTGATAATGGATCCAAGCAAAATAAAGTCTATGACTTCAAACTTTTTTCCATTTATCTTGATGCTATTAATTGGTCCAATGGTGAATTTTTTTTTTTTTTTCCACTTTTAGGTACAACCCAAATTGAAGGTGGTGGTCTTTGATATTCATCAGTAAGGATTTTAAGTACTCTTTGCTTTCAGCAAGCAAGGTTGCATCATCTGCATATCGTAGGTTGTTAATAAGCCTTCCTGTAATCCTGATGCCTTGTTCTTCAGATAATCCAGCTACTCAAACTTTTTGCTCAGCATACAGATTGAATGAGCATGGTGAAAGAATACAACCCAGGCACATATTTTTCCTCATTTTAAATCATTCAATGTCCCTTTGATATGTTCAAATTACTGTATCTTGTTCTATACACTGGCTCTGCCTGAGCACCATTAAGTTTTCTGGAATACTCATTTTCTGCAATGTAGTCCATCCAGCCTGTCATGATTCACATAGTTGAAAGTCTTTTCATAGTCAATAATGCATAGGTAAATATCTTTCTGGTATTCTCTGCTTTAATCCAAGATCAATCAGATGTCAGCAATGATGTCCCTGCTTCCATGGACTCATTTGAATCTGGTTTAAACATCTGGCAGTTCCTTGTAAATGTATCGTTGCAGCTGTTTTTAAAATATCTTTAGCAATATTTTATTTGCATGTGATATTAATGATATTGTCTGATGATTTCCACATTCCATTGTATTGGGTCACTTTACTTGGGAATGGGTACAAATATGGATCTCTTCCAATCAGTTGTCCTGGTAGCATGTCTTTAAAATTTCTTAGCACAGATAAGTGAGTGCCTCCAGTGCTGCATCAGTTTGTTGAAAGATTTCAATTTTGTATTCCATCAATTCCCGGAGCCTTGTTCTATGCAATGCCTTCAGTGTACCTTTGACCATTTCCTTCATTAATGTGTTCTTTATCATATGTTATCTCTTGAACAAGATGAACAGCAACCATTTCATTTTGATACAGTGACTTTGTATTCCTTCTATCTTCTTTGGATACTGTCTGCTTCATTCAATATTTTGCCCATTGTTGTTGTTGTTGTTGTTGTT
>NW_006424844.1:0-1312 GCF_000296735.1 Chrysochloris asiatica | reverse complement strand
ATTGACTCTAAGGCAAACCATCAGCACTAGCACAAAGAGACCAGCTAATTCCACTATTATTCAAATTTACACACAAACCACTAAAGACAGTGATGATGAAACCGAAGACTTCTACCCACTTCTTGAAGGAACTCTGGTAGCTTAGTGGTTACAAGTTAGGCTGCTAACCTCACAGTCAGCAGTTTGGAACTACCAGCAGTTCTGCAGGAGAAAGATGAGGCTTTCAGCTCCCGTAAAGATTTACAGCCTTGGAAACCCTATTCAGGGTCTGTATGAGTCAGAATCAACTCCACGGCACACAACCACCAACCACTTCTTCAGTCTGAAATTGATCAAACACGTAATCAAGATATATTGATTAATTACTGGCATTGGAATGCAAAGGATGGAAACAAAAAGGAGGGATCAGTAGTTGGAAAATATGGTCTAAGTGATAGAAACAATGCTGGAAATCACATGATAGAGTTTTGCAAGACCAATGACCTATTCATTGCAAATACTGTTTTTAAACAACACAAAAGATGACTATACACGTGGACCTCACCAGATGGAATACACAGAAATCAAAATGACTACATCTGTGGAAAGAGATTGTGGGAAAGTTCTACATCATCAGCCAAAACAACACTAGGGGCAGACTATGAAACAGACCATCAGTTGCTTATATGCAAGTTCAGGCTGAAGCTCAAGAAAATTAAAGCAAGTCTATGAACGTCAAAATGTGAATTATCCCCTACCTGAATTTAGAGATCATCTCAAAAACAGATTTGATTAATTGAACACTAATGATCGAAGACAAGAAGAGTTGTGGGAAAATCAAGACCATCATACAGGAAGAAAGCAAAGAGTTATTAAGATGACATGAAAAAAAGAAAAGACCAAAATAGATGTTTGAAGAAGCTCTGAAACTTGCTCTTCAGTGTAAGAGGATAAAGCAAATGGAAGAAATGAGGAGGAAAAATAGCTGAACAGAAAATTTCTAAGGTCAGCTTGACAAGACAAAGTCAAATATTATAATGAAATGCAAAGACCTGGAGTTAGAAAACCAAAAGGGAAGAATACACACTTAGCATTTCTCAAGCTAAAAGAACTGAAGAAAAAATTCAAGTCTCGACTTGTAATATTGAAGGATTCTATGGGTAAATATTGAATGATGCAGAAAGCATCAAAAGAAGATGGAAGGGAATACACAGAGTCACTGTACCAAAAAAAAAAAAAGGTCTATGTTCAATAGTTTCAAGAGGTTGGTTACATATCATATGATCAAGAGCCAATGATACTGAAGGAAGGAGTCAAGGTGCACTGAAGGCAC
>NW_006424843.1:0-1266 GCF_000296735.1 Chrysochloris asiatica | reverse complement strand
GTGTGCATGTTTTACTTTGAAAAAGAGCAAATCAATGCAAAAAGGGGGAGTTAGTTCAAGTAAAACTGTGAAAAAGTGAACAGGCCATTAAAAGAATGCTCATCAAGGCCTACTGTCTTTTTTTTTTTTTTTGCCTATTGAAACCCTATCCAGAGTCTCTATGGGGTGGAACTCACTTGAAAGCACTGAACAACTGATGTCTTGGCTTTAGTTATGAGAATACAGATTAGACAATGTGGAACTGTGAAAACCTGAAGGACACAATCAACACACTCGTCTAGATCTTGAAAGAAAAAAAAGTGACTGAGTATACATCACCTCTTGACCTCTGCACCAGGTTCCCAACCCATCCCTGTGCTCCTCTCCTCCTCACACCCAACCTGCCCTGTTGTTGTTAAGTAACATTGAGTCGATTCTGACCCATAGAGCAGCTGGTGGGCTTGAACCTCCGACCTTGCAGTTCAAATGACTTTGCAATCTGATACATTAGTCCACAGCGCCACACCAGGACTCCATTAGATTTAGATTTATTATTATACAAGGAGATTCAAAAAGCTCATGGAAAAATGGAATTGAAATATAGTGGAAATTTCCCATGAACTTTTTGAAGCCTCTTGTATTATTATTTCTATTCAAGCTTATTACATAAAGGAAAAAGACCCAAGCCTCTTGCTTGGTACACACAGTCTGACTATATTAACACTTAAGGTACACACAGTCTGACTATATTAACATTTTCATGTTCTCTACTGACTATGGACAATGCAGTTAGATCTAATTGTTTCCTAAACCAATCTTAGCACTTTAATCCTACTTTCCTTCCTGAAATAACTCGAGTTTTCTCACTGTTTTTGGCAAAGCCTCTATCAACACCCTAACTGACAGAGAGTTTCCTCCTTTAATCCTCTTTACCACTTATATAATTGAGCATTACTCTCATTCATAAACTGTACAAAATGTAATTTTGCATGCATGTTTCCCATCTGAATTATAAATACTTTGAGTGCTAAGGCTGTGTCCCAATCATCTTTTATTTCATTCATACAGATATACAATTTTTTTATGTGAACTTGGAGAATAATCCCTTTTAGAAAGTTTTCAAATATTTTATTTTCAAAACTCTTATCTGCTCATCGGATTCCTTATCTTTAGGGTTTGCTGTCAGTGGCTAAAGTTAGGGTCCTATTCAAAGCAGAGGAACCTAAAACAAAAATGGAGACAGCACATTGGTCTAGAAATCAAGATATAGGCAATCGTATTCTGGAT
>NW_006424842.1:0-1254 GCF_000296735.1 Chrysochloris asiatica | reverse complement strand
ATTAATTGAAGAATGGATAAACAAGCTGTGGTACATACACATAATGGAGTATTATGCTACCTTGAAAAATAACAAGGAAGCTGCATGCCACTTCCTAACATGGATAAACCTTAAGGACATTATGTTGAGTGAAATTAGTCAGTCACAAAAGGAAAAATACTGCATAGGACCACTACTGTAAAAGACTAAGAAAAATACTTCCGGTTTGCCAGGGCGGCCAGACGGTGCGAGTAAGTGGGGGCTCCGGGATGTGGGGGGAAGCTCGCGAGTTGACCCTCCCAGGTGGGAATTCACAGTCTCACGGCCCGCGTAAATCTTAATGCTGCTTCTTTGAGAAATCACTGTGCAAGGAATTACAGGCTTTTTTAAAAGGGTGCCTTGGCATCCCCAGCTCCTTTGGGCTTGGGGGGGCGGGGCGGGAACCAGCTCGTGCGGAGCCTCCAGTGGCTGGGAGACCCAAACAGGGAGAACCACTGGTGACACCTACCACAAGGAGGGATCTCTGCGCATACAGTGGACAGAGGGAAGTTAGCTTAGGAGAGGAAAAAGAAAAACAAACAAACAAACAAACAAAAAAGCCCGCATAAAAAAGTGAAGCAGCGACTGTCTGACGTCATCAGGCGCGGATTGTGCCAGCCGGAGCCACGACTGCCCTGCCCAATTGACCCGTGTGTTCCCAGGGCCGGCAGGGCACCCACGCACACAGGCAAACAGCTACCAGCCTGCCCGAGCCGCATACCACGGGCCTGCCAGACGCGCAAAAGCAAGCCACCCGCCTCCTGCTGAACCGAGCAGCGTCCCTCAGGCGCCGTCTGTGCCTGCCTGAGGCACTTCTGCCCTGCCCAATTGACCCGTGTGTTCCCGGGGCCCGCAGGGCGCGCGCGCACACAGGCAAGCAGCTACCAGCCTGCCTGAGCCGTGTACCGCGGGCCTGCCAGACACGCAAAAGCGAGCGACCCGCCCCCCGCTGAACTGAGCAGCGTCCCTCAGCCCTGCCAGGCGTGTGCCGGCAAACAGCTCACCTCACGCTCAACTGAACTGCGGTGCGTGGGGGCAGGCAGCCCACCTCCTGCAGCGAGCACCCACTGGGGAACCCCATTTGGGTCCCTCCTTTATTTTTATTACTATCTTTTATCTTAGAAGGTTCAGCAGGAGCCCCGACGTGGCCCTGAGGGCTGGGGTGCCACTACAAGGTCACCTGAATTACAGGGTCAGGGGTCCACGCCCACCAACCGCTCCTCAGAAACCCTATAA
>NW_006424841.1:0-1287 GCF_000296735.1 Chrysochloris asiatica | reverse complement strand
CATCATTTCAAGACGTAACATGTGATCAATAGCCAATAATACTGAAGGAAGAAGTCCAAGATACATTGAAGGTATTGGCAAAGAACAAAGCTCCAGGAATTGATGGAATACAAATTGAAATATTTCAACAAATTGAAACAGCACTGAAGGTTCTCACTCATCTATGCCAAGAAATTTGGAAGACAACTAACTGGCCAACTGACTGGAAGAGACCCACATGTGTGCCCATTCCAAAGAAAGGTGAGCAAACGCAATGTGGAAACCATCAGAAAATATTCAGGTAAAATTTTGCTAAAGATAATACAAAAAAAATAAAAATAAAAAAAATGGTTGCAATCATACATTGACAGAGCTCTTCCAGAGGTTCAAGCTGGATTCAGAAGAGGACATGAAATGAGGGATATCATTGCTGATGCCAGAAAGATCTTAAATGAAAACAGAGAATACCAGAAAGATGTTTACCTGTGATTTATTGACTACACAAAGACTTTTAACTGTGAGGATCATGACAAGCTGTGGACACTGTGGAAATTGAATCTTCTGGAACACCTAATTTTGCTCATGAGAAACCTGTACATAGAACAAGAATAGGAGAACACTGAACGGTTTAAAATTAGGAAAGGTGTATACTAGAGTTGTATTCTTTCACCATACTTTTTCAAACTGTATGCTGAACAAAAAACCCAAGAAGCTAGGTTATATGAAGAAAAACAAGCCATGAAATAGCTCTGGTAGCCTTGCGGTTACCAGTCAAGCTGTGGGAGAAAGATGAGGATTTCTACTCCCCTAATGTTTCCTGTTTTAAAATGACAGTATTACACATTGGATTTAATGTATTGGGGCCCTAGTGTGGTGCTGCGGGCTAATGCATCAGACTGCAATGTCGTTTGAACTGCAACGTCAGTGGTTCAAGCTCACCAGCTGCTCCTTGGAAACCTTATACAGGGTTGCTATGGGTCGAAATCGGCTCAACGGCACTTATCAACAACAAGAACAACAATGACTTAAAGTCTCAGAAAGCCTATACAGGGTCGCTATGAGTTGGAACTGACTCCATGGCACTTAAGCCCCACCACCACCAAAGGTTTACAGCCTTGCAAACCCAATGCAGGTTTGCTATGAGTTGGAACTGACTCCACTGCACACCACCACCACCTCTAAATGTGGCATCAAGATTGGAGGAAGACTCCTTAAAAATCTGCAATATGCAGATGATACAACCTTGCTTGCTGAAAAAAAGGATTTGAAATAATTACTGATGAAGATCAAAGACAAAAGCCTTTCATA
>NW_006424840.1:0-1317 GCF_000296735.1 Chrysochloris asiatica | reverse complement strand
TCCAAGGCTGTAAATCCTTAGAGGAGCAAAAAGTTTCATCTTTCACACTTTGATCAGCTGGTGGGCTCGAACCACTGACTTTGTGGCTAGCAGTCCAGTGTTTATCCTACAGAGCCACAGTGCTTCCTTACCCTACTTGATGTCAAATCAGTGGAATTAGAACCCTTGAGGGCACCAGGCAACTGCTTTAAAAAATTTTTTTTAAGCACTGTAGGATAAACACTGGACTGTTATCCGCTAGGTTGGCAGTTCAAACTCACCAGTTGCTTCTCAGAACCCTTTTACAGGGTCACAAGGAGACAGAACCAACTCAATGGCACTTAACGACAACCAGGAGCTTGCAGACGACATCGGTGGTTTAGTCAGTAGTAGAAATTCTTGCCTCCCAGGAGACCCAGGTTCAATTCCTACCTCACTGCCTATCTGTTTGTGGAGGCATGTGTGTTGCTATATGATATAGACCAGGTTTCCTCAGAACTTCCAGACTAAGATAAACTAGGAAGAAAGATCTAGAGATCTATTTTTGGAAAATCAGCACAATGGTTTGATCATGGGGATGGCACACATTACCCATCGGGTGTCCAGGGGCCAACTCTATGACAACCACTAACAACAACCAACAACCACACCTATAGTCCTAACTTGTAGTTGACAGGAAATACAAGGGATAGAGGGACACGGCAGATGACCCCATCAGAAGAAGCTATCAGACAGGTCCAGAAGGCAGGGTTCTATCTAGGCTGATTTCAACAATGCCAAGGGATGAGAAAACTGACTCAGGAACTGTCCTGGGTTCAAAGAAATGTATAATTACACCACTGTGTAATCTGGAGTCCTTGGATGGACACTGGGTTGGAACAAAGCACCTGCGTGTAATGGGAACATGACATGAGTTTGAGTGGGTTCTGACTCATGTGACCCTAGGTGGCAGGGGGCTTCCTGGGCTGTGGTGTGAACAGGAGCAGATCCCCAGACCTTTCTCCTTGGGGAACTGCCAGGTGGGTTTGAAGCACCAAACTGACAGTTAGCCGCGTGCCTAACTGTGGTGCTACCAGTTAGATACTTTTAAAAATCAAAGCTGTTGTTGTCAAGTCAATTCTGGTGATACCACATGTTACAGAGTGAAATAGAGTTTTCCATGGCTGTACTCTAAGGAACTCTGGTAGTGTTGTTGTTGTTGTTGTTGTTAAGTGCCGTCGAGTCAGTTCCGACCCATGGCGACCCTGTACAGGGTTTCCGAGGGTGTAAATCTTTACGGGAGTAGAAAGCCTCATCTTTCTCCCGCAGAGCAGCTGGTAGTTTCGAACCACTGACCTT
>NW_006424839.1:0-1312 GCF_000296735.1 Chrysochloris asiatica | reverse complement strand
AGCACAATATTGAATAGAAGCGGTGACAGAGGGCATCCTTGTCTGGTTCCTGTTCACAGAGGGAAAGCTTCCAGTTTCTCTCCATTGACAGTGACGTTGGCTGTTGCTTTTGTATATATGCTCTTAATTATGTTGAGGAATTTCCCTTCAATTCATACTTTGTTGAGTGTTTTTATCAGGAATGGATCTTGAATTTTGTCAAATGCCTTTTCTGCATCAATCAATATAATCATGTGGTTATTTTCTTTTTTCTATTTATATGGTGGGTTATGTTAATAATTTTTCTAATGTTGAACCGTCCTTGCATCGGTACATATCCCACTTGGTCATGATGTATAATTTTTTTGATGTGCTGCTGGATTCTGTTGGCTAGGATTTTGTTAAGAATTTTTGCGTTTCTGTTCATAAGGGATATTGGTCTATAATTTTCTTTTCTTGTTCTGTTTATTCTTTCTATAGATTTTCTGTTTTCTATCTCATTTATTTCTGATTTAACCTTTGCTATTTCTTTTTTTTTTTTGGTGTCTTTCTATGTAACACTTCTGTTTTCAGGGTTGTCTCCTTATCTTTGATTTTGGAGAACATGATTATGGTATGTCTCAGTGATTTCCTTTCGGGGGGTCTATCCTTCCTTAGGTTCGCTGAACTTCTTGAATGCTTATCTTTTCACTCTTCAGGATGGTAGGGAAATTATCTTAAAGCAGTTCTTCAACTATTTTCTCTATGGACTTGTGTGATTCTTCCTGTTCTGGAATGCTGATAATCCTTAAATTATTCCTCTTCATGTTATCCAACATGAATCTTACACTTTCTTCTGATGTATTTATCCTTTTTTCTGTTTATTCTTCTATCTTAGTGGTATTGAGAGATTTGTCTTCCAGTTCACTGGTTCTGCCTTCTATCTCTTCTTTTCTAGTCCTTTGCCCTTTCAGTGTATTGTCTATTTCTGATATTCTATTATTGATCATTTGGACTTCTTTCTGTAGGTTTTGAATAGTTTCCAATGCTCTATCTATCTTATTTGATTGTTCCTGTAATGTTTTCCTGAATTCTTCCTTATTTTTCTCAACTCCATCGTAAAGTGTTTTGAAACATTTTATAATCATTTTTCTGAATTCCTTCTCAGGCATTTCCAAGGCCTGTCCTCCTTCCAGAATGTAGTCCAAGTCTACCTCTAGGTCATTTGTCTCAGACATTTTATCTTGTTTCTGGCCATGTGCTGATATGGTCATCTGCTTTTGCTTCTTGGACATGTTTAGTGTTTATCTGTGGCCTTAATATTTAATTGAGTGTGTGTTTTGGCATTTGTTAT
>NW_006424838.1:0-1252 GCF_000296735.1 Chrysochloris asiatica | reverse complement strand
TTTACATTCATCCTATTGTATATCGTTACAGTGCCATGGTTACAGTCCTCTCCATGCATCAACAACCAACCAAATGGTACACCCTGCAAGCCTGCCCCCTAGTCGTCAGCAAACAGCCCCTTTCCCTCTCTGGGTCTAGACTTCCCAGCCCCTCTCCCTCTCTGGGTCCAAAGTCCCCAGCCGCTTCATCCCTCCACGTCATCGTCTCTGCCTCCATCTTTGGTATCACTGCTTCTCTGGGTAGGGTTCTGTTCTCCGCTTTTCTCCCTTGATGGTCCCAGGGACTTCTACTTCTAGACTACAAAGTTAATCACTCCCCTCTTTTTGCCAAAAACGTCTACCTTTACATTTCCAGCCCTTACAACCAGTCATGAAATCAATTATTCACTATTGTATCTCAAAAGACCTACCCGCATCTCCTTTCATCAGCCCTGCCTAGACAGATGGAATACTACTCAGTGGAGATTCTACCCTCCTCCATGTCCTCTGGCTCTAGGCTTCCTCTTGAAAGCTTGTAAGCCAGTTACTTCTTGCCTCTGTAGCCCCACCATTCTGGGTAGCCAATGTCCAGGTTGTCCATCCCTGTGCTCTCGGTGTATGGAGAGGGTGGGAATAATCCTCGCTGTGAAGATTTGTTCCCTCTTTTGAGCTACTGCATCCATAGGTGTAGGTCAAGGTCATCAAATTGTACCAGATTATTCTTTTCTTCCTCTTCTTTCTTCTTTTAGTTGAGCTCTGATCATCCAGTCATTGAAGCGAGGTCAAGTGGGTATTATCTGCAAGTGTGGGTGTACTTATGCATGTGACCTCTCTTCTTATCAGCTGGACACTTCACTCTCCACTCTAGTCCTCTGTGGCTATGTCACTGACTCTGGGTCCAAGAGTCCCTTGGTCTTGCCACACTGCTGGCCAACCAGGTCTCCACCTGGGTTCACAGGAGTCTGTTGAATGTTGTAGGACTTAGATTGCCGCTTCATTGAGCTGCTTTTCCCTCACTTCCCCTTATCGGTGATGAACATAGTCACCAATCAGAGTGTGTTTTCCCATTGAGTCTTAGAAGGAAGTTTGCCCTGAGGGGAACCGACCACTTGCCTTGATGTCTCCTGGATGAGCCACTTGTTTGTTCTTGTAGTAATCAATCAGTCTGCTTATATTGTTTTGTATTTTTCCTGTCAGTCTTTCTTTCAAGAAGTATCTTCTGTTCTTCTAGCCACTCCAGGCTGGTCTGCTTGTCCTTTCAAGTGGAAATTTC
>NW_006424837.1:0-1221 GCF_000296735.1 Chrysochloris asiatica | reverse complement strand
GTGGAGAGATGGAGCAGCTGGGGACTTAAGACACAGAGGAGAGGGACTGTGTGCTGACGACTGGGGGGCAGGCTTGCAGGGTATACACTTTGGTTGGTTGATGATGCATGGAGGGGATTGTAACCAAGGCAATGAAACGATATACGATAGGATGAATGTAAAGCTAATGTTTGCCCATGTAAACTATTACATAATTCACAATAAAACATTAAAAAAACAAAAAAAAAAAAAGAATGGGCTCAAACATAGTAAGTACTGTGAGGATGGTGCAGCACTGAAAAGTGTTTCCTTTGGTTTGCAGAGGGTCGCTATGCGTTAGAAGTGACTCAGTGACACATAACAACCACAGTACTCTGAGTTTACAGTAAATAAGACAGAGAAAGAGCTGCCGGTGCGAGCAGGTACATCATAAGAACCCAGGACTGGAGCAGCCAAAAGAATAGGTGACTATCAATTGCTGGGATTAGTTGGCACAGGCCTCCTCTGCCTAGCTGGAGACTACACAGCTCTTAATGGAAAAAAGCTCAGTGGAAGGAAGCCATCCACCACGAACTCTCCTGGTTGTTGGAAATGAGCCACTTTGGGGGTCCAGACTGGAAAGAACTATTCCCTGCCTGACACTGGTTCTTTTCTTTAAATAGTTCTCGGAATGCATTCATCCATTCCAGCGCCCAGCCTAGACAAGTGGGTGGATTTCTGAGGCCCTGAGCTCTCCCTGGAGTACTTGGGTGGCACCCATGGTTAAATGTACTTGGCTGTTAACCAAAAGATTGGACATCTGATCCACCCAGAGGTACCTTAGAAGAAAGGATTGGCAATCTTCTTTTGAAAAATCAGACATTGAAAACCCTATGGAGAAATTGTATGTTGGAATCCTAGCTCCTATACCTGTGGATGTAATTCCATTAGGGAAAAGGTTTCTTTGTTATGTTAATGTGGTGGTGGTGGTGGTGGTGGTCAAGTGCTCTCCAAAGTGGATTCCGACTCATAGCGAACTGTATATGGTTTCTGAGCAGCAGCTGGTGGTGGCTTTTGAGATATATATATTTATCTTTACATTCATCTTTTTTTTAATGTTTTATTGTGAATTATGTGATAGTTTACATGGGAGAACGTTGGTTTTACATTCATTCTATCGTATATCCTCTCATTTTCATGGTTACAATCCCCTCCATGCAATCCTTCCCCCGTACCCCCCACATCTTCAGCACACAGTCAGTC
>NW_006424836.1:0-1312 GCF_000296735.1 Chrysochloris asiatica | reverse complement strand
CAGTGCTATTGTTGTTGCTATAGAAAAACAAATGTTTTTGTATATTGATCTTATACCCTGCAACTTTACTGAACCTTCCAATGAGGTCTAGTAGTTTTTTTTTTTGTTTGTTTTTTGTTTTTACTGAGTCTTTGGGGTTTTCCATCATCTGCAAATAAAGTTTTACTGCCTCTTTGCCAATTTGTATGCCTTTATTTTCTCTATCGTGCCGTATAGCTCTGGCTAAGACTTCCAGCACAATATTGAATAGGAGTGATGACAAAGGGCATCCTTGCCTGGTACCTGTTTGCAGACCAAAGGTTTTCAGTTTCTCTCTATTGAGAGTGATGTTGGCTGTTGGTTTTGTACATATGCTCTTAATTATGTTGAGGAATTTCCCTTCAATTCCTACTTTTTTGAGTGTTTTTATTAGGAATGGATGTTGTATTTTGTCAAATGCCTTTTTTGTATCAATTGATATGATCATGTGGTTGTTTTCATTTTTCTTATTTATATGGTGGATTACATTGATCATTTTTCTAATGCTGAACCATCCTTGCATCCCTTTTATGAAACCCACTTGGTCATGATGTTTTATTTTTTTGATGTGCTGTTGAATTCTGTTGGCTAGGATTTTTTTTTGAGAATTTTTGCATCTATGTTCATGAGGGATATTGGTCTATAGTTTTCTTAGTGATGTCCTTCTGTGGTTTTGTTATGAGGGTTATGCTTGCTCCATAAAAAGTATTAGGGAGTTTTCCATCTTCTTCTATATTCTTGAATAATTTGAGTAGAATTGATGACAGCTCTTCCCTGAATGCTTGGTAGAACTCACTGTGAAGCCATCTGGGCCTGGACTTATTTTGGTTGGGAGATTTTTGATGACCTGATCAATTTCTTCCTTTGTTATGGGTTTGTTCAAGCTCTCTACTTCACTCTGAGTAAATTTGGGTTGTTGTTGGTGCCATCGAGTCGGAATCGACTCATAGCAACCCCATGCAGAGCAGAAAGAAACAGTGTTCGCTCATGGGCCAACCTCACTACCGCTGCCACACTTGACGCCATCAATAATGCCACCTGGATGATCCATCGCGTTGGGAGTCTTCCTCTTCCTCTCTGACCTTCCATCTTACCCAGCATGACATCCTTCCCCAGCGACTGTTCACTCCTGACAATATGTCCAAAGTAGGAGAGATGGAGCTTAGCCATCTTGGCCTCCAAGGAGCACTCTGGTTGCACACTTCTTCCAAAACAGATCTATTGGTTCTTTTGGAAGTCCATGGCACTTTTAGTATTCTCCTCCAACACCACAATTCAAAGGCATCAATTCTTC
>NW_006424835.1:0-1303 GCF_000296735.1 Chrysochloris asiatica | reverse complement strand
TATATATATATACATATAAAAGTTTTTAAAAAAAACTTTTTTATAACATTTGTCTAATACAATATTTGTCCTTTTGTGACTAATTTCACAAAAGGCTTTGTAGCATTCCATTTTGTGTACCAAAGTTTGCTTAACCATTCTGCTGCTGATGGACATTTAGGCTGTCTCCATCTTTTTGATATATCTCTTGTAGATAGCATATTGAAAGATCCTGTTTTCTTTTTTTTTTTTTTTTCAGGTTTCATTAAACTTTGTTTTAATGGGTCTCAAAATTCTGTGACAAATTTTTGGTCAAGTTGTTTCCATTTAAAAAGTACTGATTTTAAAAACTAATAACTTAAAACTGCCACACACAAAAAAACAAATGGTCCACATAACATTCCTTTCCTTCTGAAGGTTTTACGATGCATTGTTATCATTAACCAGTCTTTAACTATTAAACTTAAAGGGCCAATTGAGACAAACAGTTCTGAGACAGTTCTTCCACCACTGATTAAGACTGGAGTGGCAGGTGTTAAAGGTAATATTCATTTAGCTTTTTGAGCAGACTTGGTGACTTTGCCAGCTCCAGCAGCCTTTTTGTCCACTGCCTTGATGACACCCACAGCAGCAGTCTGTCTCATGTCGTGAACAGCAAAACGACCCAAAGGAGGATAGTCTGAGAAGCTTTCAACACACATAGGCTTGCCGGGAACCATGCCAACAATGGCAGCATCACCAGACATCAAGAATTTGGGGCCATCTTCTAGCTTCTTACCAGACCGGCGATCAATCTTCTCCTTGAGCTCAGCAAACTTGCAAGCAATGTGAGCTGTGTGACAATCCAGCACAGGTGCATATCCAGCACTGATTTGGCCTGGAGGGTTCAGGATGATCACCTGTGCAGTGAAGCCAGCTGCTTCCATTGGTGGGTCATTTTTGCTGTCACCAGCCACATTGCCACGGCGAACATCTTTTACAGAGACATTCATTACATTGAAGCCTACATTGTCCCCAGGCAGAGCTTCACTCAAAGCCTCATGGTGCATTTCAACAGATTTTACTTCAGTGGTAACATTGACAGGAGCAAAAGTGACCACCATGCCTGGTTTGAGAATACCAGTCTCCACTCTGCCCACAGGGACAGTGCCAATACCACCAATTTTGTAGACATCCTGGAGAGGCAGACGCAGGGGCTTGTCAGTTGGATGAGTTGGTGGCAGGATGCAATCCAGAGCTTTAAGCAATATGGTTCCACTGGCATTGCCATCCTTACGGGTAACTTTCCATCCTTTGAACCAAGGCATGTTAGCACTTGGCTCCA
>NW_006424834.1:0-1313 GCF_000296735.1 Chrysochloris asiatica | reverse complement strand
TGATCCTACAGCGACACACCAGGAGCCCATATTAGCACATATGAGTGTAAAAACATGGATAACACTACTTGGATGAGCTTGACCATACTCTTGAGTTTCTGGACTATGTAAGAACTTGATTATTTTTGTGATACATTGACGCCTTGATGTTTTTCTCTTGAAGTCATTTTGTGGCGTTTGTGCCAGACCCTTTATCAGCTCCAAAAAGAGCAACGAAGTCAGAGCAAGTCAATTGCCCAGCTTTTATTATTATTATATTTACAAAGTATGTTCCAACTGAGAGAGACCCACTGTACAACAGATCACAACACTGCCCAGTCCTCTGCCAACCTCACAATTATTAGGGTTAAACCCATTGGTGCTGCCACTGTGTTAGTCCATCTCACTGGGGGGGGGGGGTCTTTCCTTTTTCCACTGACCCTTTGTTTTACCGAGTATGATGGCCTTTTCCAGGGATTGGCCCCTCCTGATAACACATATGGAACAATATGTTAATATGTCATTTTATTTTATTTTACTTTTATTAGAGTGTGGGTGAAAACATGACAGAGCAAATTAATTTTCTACTCAACAATGTATACACTTTTATATTTCGTGACAAAGGTTTCACTCCTCCAACCTTCTCCCTGGGTTCCCTGTCTCCCCGTGTCCTTCTTTCCTAACCCATTCCTGCCTTCTGAGCTTTTGCATAAAACCATAAACACTTGCTCAAAACTGAAAGAGTAGCCCATGGACAGAAGCATTTGTTCAGTGTAGCAAGGCTAGACCCATGAGGTCAACTCCTTCGAGCCACCTGTGACCTGATTTTAATGATGTGCAATGGGGCTCAAAGTGTGTTTGCTATTTGACCTTTCTGCACAGTATTATAATTTTAGGATTCATGAAGCGTGACTCCAGACACAACCGAAACACTAAAAAGAAAGGTCTACCCAGCAGTGTGATTATCTTGTGCTTGTATTGTTTACAAGCCACCTGGTAATAGTAAACTAAGAAAGTCACTGTTAAGTGGTGCCTGGGGTTGGGGAGAGACTCATTTCATGTACCAATCCCACACCAAGAGGCATCTAAAGACTCTAAAGACTAGTGTATAGCTTGTGCTTCAGAGCACAGGAAAGACCCCTGTTTGAAGAGCAGCTGGTGGGTTTAAACTGCCACCTTGCAGTTTCAGTCCAGTGCTTAACCTCCACTGCCACACTAGGACTCTGAATAGCCATTCACTCATCGCTAATTAGATCTCCAAATTATTCATTCATTCATTCATTCATTTATTCTCCCATTATGAATTGCCTTGGGAAAATTGGTGTGGCTGGATT
>NW_006424833.1:0-1313 GCF_000296735.1 Chrysochloris asiatica | reverse complement strand
GAGGCTGTAAATCTTTACAGGAGCAGAAAGCCTCATCTTTCTCCCACGGAACAGCTGGTAGTTTCAAACTGCTGACCTTGTGGTTCACAGCCCGATTCTTAACAACTACGCTACCAGAGCTCCTTTTGAAAACAGTAGCCAGAGTTATTGCTAAACAACTTAGTCCAGTGAGTTCCGACTCACAGCAACTCTATGAACAACAGAAAGAAATAATGCCCACTCTGGCTTCATCCTCAAAATTATTGTTATGTTAGCTCATTGCTGCTGCCACTATGCCAATCCATCTAATTGGGGGTCTTCCTCTTTTACACTGACCCTCCACTTTACCAAGCATGCTGCCCTTCTACAGAGACTGGTCCTTCCTGATAATATGTCCGAAATATGAGATACCTAGTCTCATTATCCTGGCATGTAAGTAAGAAGCATTCTTGCTATATTTTTTCCAAGACAGATTTGTTTGTTTTTCTAGCAGCTCATGGTACTTTTTTTTTTAATGTTTTATTGTCAATTATGTAATAGTTTACATGGGAGAACATTAGCTTTACATTCACCCTATTGTTTATCATTTCATTGCCATGGTTACAATCTCCTCCATGCATCATCAGCCAACCAAAGGATATCCCCTGTAAGCCTGCTCCCTGGTCCTCAGCACACAGATCCTCTTCCTCTCTGCATCTAGAGTCTCCAGCCACTTCATTTCTTCACGTCATTGTCTCTGCCTCCATCTCTGGTATCACCGTCTCTCTGGGTAGGGTCCTGCACTCTGCTCTTCTCCCTTGATGGTCCCAGGGAACTCCTCTGCTGGACTGCAAAGTCAATCACTCTCCTCCTTTTGCTACAAAATGTCTACCTTTACATTTCCAACCCTCACAGTCAGTTCTGATAACAATTATTGACTACTGTATCACAAGAAACCTATTCGCATCTCCTTTCATCAGCCCTGTCCAGATAGATTGGATATTATTCAGTGGAGATTCTACCTTCCTCAGCGCCATCTGGATCTAAGATCCTTCTTGAAAGCTTGTAAGCCAGTCGCTTCTTGCCATTGTAGCCCTTCCCCCTCCCCCATTTTGGGTAGCCAATGTCCAAGTTGCCCATCCCTGTCTACTCTGTGTATTGAGGGGGTGGGAATGATCCTTGCTTAAAGATTTGTTCCCTCTTTTGAGCTACTGCATCCATGGGTGTAGGTCAAGTTCATCAAACTGTAGCAGATTACTCTTTTTTTCCTCTTCTTTCTTCTTCTAGTTGAGCTCTGATCATCCAGTCATTGAAGCTAGGTCAAGTGGGTATTATCTGCAAGTGTGGGTGTTCTT
>NW_006424832.1:0-1313 GCF_000296735.1 Chrysochloris asiatica | reverse complement strand
AGAGAGTCTAAGATTCATGCTGGATAACATGAAGAGGAACAACTTCCAAGAATTATTGGCGTTCTGGAACAGGATGAATTAGAGAAGTCCAGAGAGTAGATAGTTGACGAACTCCTGGAAGAAAATTTCCCTAACATCTTGAAAGATGAGAAGATAACATTCAAGAAGCCAAATGTATCCCAGGAAGGATAGATGCCAAAAGAAAATCACCAAGACATGTAATAATGAAGCTCTCCAAATTCCAAGACAAGGAGAGAATCTTAAGAACAGCCAGAGAAAAGAGAAATGTTACTTACAAAGGCAAGCAAATCAGATTAAGCTCTGACTATTCAGCAGAAACCATGCAGTCAAGAAAGCAATGGAGAGACATATACAAAATCCTAAAAGAAAAAAACTGCCAACCAAGAATCTTCTATCCAGCAAAACTGTCAATCAAATAGTATGTCAATCAAAACTGTCAATCAAAACATTCCAGGATAAGCGGAAGCTTAGAGATTTTTGTCAAAGCCAATCCAGCGCTTCAAAATAAGCACATTTTTACATACTAAAGGGAGGTCTTTGGACTGAAAACCAACAAGAACATAAAACAACCTGAGACTGACAGGTGTGGCAACACCACATGAAACACAGACAACAGTTTGCAGATTCCAGAACAGAATAAAATTACATCAATGAATTCAAAGAACCTGAGAGGAAAACCAAAGATCAAAATAATAACAATGTCAAAGAAGGGGAGAATGTAGGAACAGAGATCCAGATGGTGAAGAGGTCAGGTAGATTACAGGATACAATAGATTGTCTTGTTGTTGTTGTTGAGTAGTGTGGAGTCAATTCCGACTCATAGTGACCCTGCACAGGGTTTCCAAGGCTGTAAATCTTTATGGGAGCAGAACGCCTCATCTTTCTCCCACGGAACTGCTGGTAGTTTTGAACTGCCGACCTTGAGGTTAGCAGCCTGATTTGTAATGGAGAGAAAAGTTAATAGACTATAAGGTAACCCCAAAGAAAGTTAATATTTCACAACCAAACATGAAAACTAAGAAGAAACCAACAAGAAATAGCATGAAAAACACAAACTCAGCCCAAGAAGGCATGCAGAACAAAGGAACGAGCAGCACTACCAAAAAATTAATATAATGGCAACAATAAATTCATACCTACTGATAATTACATTGAAAGTCAATGGGTTAAATGCACCAGTGAAGAGACATAGAGTGGCAGAATGGATAAGTAAACAAGACCCTTCAATATGCTACCTGCAAGAGACACACCTTACACACAAAGACAAATACAGACTAAAAGTTAAAGGATGG
>NW_006424831.1:0-1312 GCF_000296735.1 Chrysochloris asiatica | reverse complement strand
CAGGGCTTATCCTACAGCACCACATCAGGACTTCTGATCTTTTTTTACTACTCTCTAGTCTTTCTCTTTTCAACTTCCCTCTTTTTTGCTTTCCTAAGTATCTTTTATTTCTTCTTTTATTTTCTCTCTTATTTTTCTCTTCTGCAATTCAAATCCACCAGCTGCTCCTTGGAAACCCTATACAGGGGCACTAAGAGTCAGAACCTACTCAACGGTGCTTAACAACAACAACATAGCTCCATTTTCCTGTCCATCTTTTCACTTTGTAGTTATTCTTAAGTGTTTGTTGTTTTTAAAAAATTTCTTCTTTTATTATTTTCTTCTATAGCTCCATTTCCCCATTCTTCTTTTGTCTTTATAATTATTCTAATTATTCTTTTTTTTTAGTGGTTGCTTCCTATCTTAATATCTTTTTTCTTTTTATTATTTTGTCTTTTCATTGTTGGTTCCTTGTTTACTTGATACTGTTGTCATGTGTATGTGTGTGGAGAGGTGGGGTTTTCTCTTTCACACTCAACAGGAAACAGCAACCATGTCCATATAGATTAGTCACAACCATTCCCTCTGAAGCTCCACCCACTGGACAAGAGCCAATACCAACTCGTATACTACCTGATCAACAAACAACAGCAGCCCAACCCACCCTAAACTGAGGTGCACAATGAACAAAATGCTATACACACTTCCATTCTCTAACTACACCCACAGGAGCTGGTGAAAGCCTAAAAACACATTACCATACAATCATCAATTAAATACTAATATGACAACCCCATAATGTGCTGGAGACAACAGACCATTTTAGTTCAGATGAAGAACAAGAGAGAATGGCTCAAACAAATGATGAAGATGCAGAGCCAGAAAACATTTCTGAGAAAGAAAAGGTAACTGAAAAAGAATTCAAAAGAATGATAATTTGATACTACTGACAGAAAGATCAAGGAAAGTCAGGAGAATACAGAAAAAACTGTAGAAGAATTCAGGGAAACATTATAAGAACAAACAGACAAAAAATGTAAATTTTGAAATACTACAAAATCTGCAATTAGAAATCTAGAAGATTAATATTAAGATCTCAGAAATGGAGATTACATTGAAAGGACAAAGGAACATATTTGGAGTAATGGAAGCCCAAATTAGTAACCTTGAAGATAAATCTCTCAAGATGAGTACACTAGATAAATGATCTGAAAAAATATGAATAAAGCCTAAGTATTATGTGGGACACCATGAAAAGGAATGACCTATGGAAGATTGGAATTCCAGAACAGGAAGAGACAATAAATAGCACAGAGAAAATTAGTGAAGAGAT
>NW_006424830.1:0-1313 GCF_000296735.1 Chrysochloris asiatica | reverse complement strand
TGACAATATGTCCAAAGTATGAGAGACGAAGTTTGGCCATCTTGGCCTCCAAGGAGCACTCTGGCTGCACTTCTTCCAACATAGATCTGTTGGTTTTATTGGCAGCCCATGACACTTTCAATATTCTCCTCCAGCACCATAACTTAAATGCATCAATTCTTCTACGGTCTTCCTTATTCACTGTCCAGCTTTCTCATCATGCATATGAGGTTATTGAAAATATCATGGCTTGGGTCAGGCACACCTTAGTCCTCAAGCTGACATCTTTGCTCTTCCAACACTTTGAAAAAGTCTTGTGCAGCAGATTTGCCTAATGCAAGACGTCATTTGATTTATTGACTGCTGCTTCCATGAGTGTTGATAGTTGATCCAAGAAGGATGAAGTCCTTGACAACTTCAGTCTTTGTTAATAAGAGTGTTGTTTATTGGTCTAGTGATAAGGATTTTGTTTTCTTTACATTGAGATGCAATCCATGCCGAAGGCTGTGCTCTTTGATCTTCATCAGTAAAAATTTTAAGTCCTCTTCACTTTCAGCAAGCAAGGTTGTATCACATCACATGTTGTTAATGAGTCTTCCTCCATTCCTGATGCCATGTTTTTCTTCATATAACCCAGCTTCTCAGATTATTTGCTCAGCATACAGGTTGATTAAGTATGGTGAAAGAATATATCTCTGCTACACACTTTTCTTTTTAAACCATTCAGTGTACCCACGTTCTGTTCGAACAACTGCCTCTTTCTTGGTCCATGTACAGATTCCTCATGAACACAAGTAAGTGTTCTGGAATACTCATACTTCCCAATGTTGTCCATAGCTTATCATGATCCACCCAATCAAAGGCCTTTGCATACTCAATAAAGCACAGGTAAACATCTTTCTGGTATTCTCTGCTTTCATCCAAGATCCACGTCCTCTTCTGAATCCAGCTTGAACTCTGGAAGTTCTCTGTCAGTGTATGATCGCATCCATTTCTGTATGCTCTCAAAGCCTTAGCTACTTGCTCCTTGCTGCTGCATGGGCTCCAGAAGTTCTAGAAACAAACCACAGTTCCAAACAGCTCCACGGAGAAACCTTTTTTTTTTTTTTTTAATTCGGAAAAGGCCAGAACAAGGGGTGTGGAGAGGGAAAGAGAGTTTAAAAACAAAACAGGCCAAAAATTAAATTAAATCCTGAGGTACAGCATAACAACCAGTGGATCTTAAAATCTCTCAGGCAGCTTTGAAGGCAAGAAGCTGAAAGAGGACGTTAACATCATACTCATATTAGGCTACAGATTTTTTTTTCTTCTCTCCCTCTTTTCCCTTTCTTTTT
>NW_006424829.1:0-1276 GCF_000296735.1 Chrysochloris asiatica | reverse complement strand
GAATGAATGTAAAACTAATGTTCTCCCATGTAAACTATCACATAATTCACAATTAAACATAAAAAAAGAGAGAAATACTGCATAAGACCACTATTGTAAATGACTAAGAAAAAGAACCCATACTAAAGGGGATGGGGGAAATTCTTTCTTGATTGCTGGGATGTTGGGGGTGAGTTTGGGGATGGTGGAGCACAGGGCAGGAATTAGACACAGAAAAGTTTGGGTGCTGGAGAGGGGGGCAATATACAAGAAGGGATAGGAGAATGGAAGAACAAAGCAGATGGGAGAACAATTAGGCAGGTTTGAATAGGCTAAGTGGGACAGAGGTAAGAATGATGTATGCACAACCTTGGAACTACAGGGCTCAGGGATATAGAGGTTGAGACATGGTTGGAATGGAGAAAATGGGGGGCATAATGTTAAGATTCTTGGTGCCTTTTGAATCTTGATTTTCCTTACATTATAATTTAAAATAGACACTGGAGGGGGAGAGAAAGTAATAGTCAGAAACATCACCATAGAAAGCTTGTAAGTCCATCTTCTGCCTATAACTGATTGGAATATATAAAATGGGGCTACACTGTGTCCAGTGAAGGAGGCTTCCTGTGGAGCCTCTACAATACATAAGACTATAGGTAGAAGCCTGAATCACATCCAGATCTCCAGAATGGGAAATTTCCATGTGAAAGGACGAGCTGACCAGCCTGGAATGGCTAGAAGAACAGTAGATTCTTCTTGAAAGAAAGACCTACAGGAAAGATATAAAACAATAGAGGCAGATGGACTGTTACTACAAGAACAAACAAGTTGCTTGCCCAGGAAACATCAAGCAAGTGGTCAGGTCCCTTCAGTGCAAGCCCTCTTCCAAGACTAAGATTCAGTGTGAATACATGCTCTGATTGGTGACCATGTTCATCACTGATAAGGGGAAGCGAGGGAAAAACAACAGTGAAGCAGTGAGCTAAGCCCTACAATATGGAGAGTGAAACATTCAGCTTACATAAAGAGAGGGCATATGCACAAGAACATCCACACTTGCAGATAATACCCACTTGACCTGACTTCAATGACTGGGTGAGCAGAGCTCAACCAGAAGAAAAAAGAAGAGGAAAAAAAGAGTAATCTGATACAATTTGATCAACTTGACCTACACCTATGGATGCAGTAACTCAAAAAAGGAAACAAATCCTTACAGCAAGAATCATTCCCACCTCCTCCACACACAGAGTAGACAGGGATGGGCAACTTGGACATTGGCTACCCAAAATGGGGTGGC
>NW_006424828.1:0-1326 GCF_000296735.1 Chrysochloris asiatica | reverse complement strand
TGAATAAGGAAGACCATAAAAGAATTGATGCATTAGAGTTATGGTGCTGGAGGAGAATACTAAAATTACCATGGACTGCCAAAAGAACCAACCAAACATTGTTGGAACCAGTACAGCCTTGGAAGCCTGGATGGCCAGATTTCATCTCTCATACTTCCAACAACTATCTAAGAGGGAACAGTCCTGGAAAAGGACATCATGCTGGTAAAGTGGAGGGATCAGAGAAAAAGAGGAAGACCCCCAATAAGACGGATTGGCACAGTGACAGCAACAATGGACACAAATGTAGCAATGATTGTGAAGTTATTGCAGGACCTGGCAGTGTTTCGTTCTGTTATGCATAGGGTCATTATCAGTCAGTACCGACTCAATGGTACCTAACAACAACTTATAATTGATCATAATGACAGGAATGGAGCAAATATTTCAGGACTTTCATTTGCTGATAAGGCCAACTCAAACTGAGAAGAAACAACTGAAAACATTCACTAATAATCTGAACATGGAATGTACAAAGTATGAATCTAGGAAAACTGGAAGTTATCAAAAATGCAGAGAAATGTATACAGATTGATATCCTAGGCATTAGTAAGCTGAAATGGACTGATAATGGCCACTTTTAATCTAACAATCATGTGCTTTACTATGCCAGGATTGACATATTGAAGAGGAAGGGCATCACATCATTGTCACAAAGACCATTTCAAGAACTGTCTTGAAGTACAATTCTGTCTATTCATCAACAAGGAAGACCAGCTAATACCACTATTATTCATATTTACACACCAACCATTAAAGCCAGTTATGGTAAAAATGAAGAATTCTACTAACTTTTTATGTTTGAAATTGATCAAACATGCAATCAAGATACATTATTTATGAATGGTGATTGGAATGCATAACTTGGAAACAAAGAGAATCAATCCATGGTTGGAAAATATGGCCTTGGTGATAGAAAAGTTGATGGAGAGTGCATAAGAAAATTTTGCAAGACAAATTTTTTTTAAATCAACATAAAAGACATCTATTCACATTATAGGAGTCCTGGTGTGGCACTGTAGGATAAACTCTGGATAACAAGGCTGGTTTGAATCTCAGTGTCTGTAGTTCAAACTCATTATCCACTCCTTGGAAACCCTATACAGAGTCTCTATGAGTCAGAACTAACTCCGTGGCATTTAACAACAAAAAATTTCACATCATTAAAAAAGAAAATTATAGACTGCTATTTCTCATGAACACAGATGCAAAGATTCTCAACAAAATCTAGCCAATAGAATTAAACAACATATCAATAATAATAATAATAATAGCAAAGATTCTCAA
>NW_006424827.1:0-1313 GCF_000296735.1 Chrysochloris asiatica | reverse complement strand
TTTCAGTCAAGATTCATCTGATGTCAGAAACAATATACCTCATTCCACTTCCTTGTCTGAATGGTAGTTGAATGTCTGGAAGTTCTTTGTCAATGTACTATTGCTAATGTTTTTAAATTATGTTTAAATTTTTACTTGAATGTGATATTAATGATAATGTCAAATGGTTTCCACATTCCTTTGCATCACCTCTCTTTGGAATAGGCACACATATAGATGTTTTCCAATCATGTGGCCAGGGAGCTGCCTTTCAATTCCTCATTACAAATGATTTGAGTTCTTCCAGTGCTGCATCAGTTAGTTGAAAGATTTCAATTTGTATTCTATCAATTTCTGAAGCCCTCTTCTTCACATATGCCTTCAGTGCACTTTGGATTTCTTCATGTAGTATCATTGACGCTTTATCACATTCTGTTTCTTAAAATTGTTGTATGTTTCTTTTTGGTACTGTGATTCTGTGTATTTCTTTCATCTTCTTTTTTGCATCATTCAATATTTTGCCCATATTGTCCTTCAATATTGCAAGCCGATGTTTGAATTTTTACTTCACTTATTTCAGCTTGAGTGTGTTCTTCCCTTTTGGCTTTTTAAACTCCAGGTTTTGCATATTTCGTTATCATACTTGACT
The DNA here is from genome assembly GCF_000296735.1 of Chrysochloris asiatica. Lineage (NCBI taxonomy): Eukaryota > Metazoa > Chordata > Mammalia > Afrosoricida > Chrysochloridae > Chrysochloris > Chrysochloris asiatica. The sequence goes on along the minus strand of NW_006424827.1, from coordinate 685 downwards.
TTGTCTTCTCAAGCGGGCCTGTGATTTTTTTGCCCCCCAATTCTTTTAACTCCTCGTTTCTTCTTTTCATTTTATCATCTTTGTGCTGGAGAACCTGTCTGAAAATATCTTCTGATATCCATTTACTTATTTTCCTTATTTCTTGTCTTCTTAATGACTTTTTTGCTTTAGCCTTGTATGATGTTTTTGATGTCATCCCACAACTCTTCTGGTCTTTAGTCATTAGTGTCTAATGAACCAAATTGGTTCTTAATGTGAGCTCTAAATTCAGGTGGAATATGTCCAAGGTTATATTGTGATTCTCAATAACTTAATTTTCTTCAGCCTCAGGCTGAACCTGTTTTTGAACTATTGATTGTCTGTTCCTTAGTCCTCCTCTGGCCTTGTTTTGGCTGATGATATGGAGATATTCTACCACTTCTTATGACAGTTGTATTCAATTTTATTTCTATGTATTTCATCTGGTGAGGTCCATGTGGATAGTTATCTTTTATGCTGTTTTAAAAAATGCATTTGCAATGAGTAATTCATTGGTCTTGGAATATTCTTTCATGTGATCTTCAGCATGATTTCTATTGCCAAGGTCATATATTCCAATTCCTGACAATTCTTCTTCTTCTTCTTCTTCTTCTTCTTCTTCTTCTTCTTCTTCTTCTTCTTCTTCTTCTTCTTCTTCTTCTTCTTC
>NW_006424826.1:0-1311 GCF_000296735.1 Chrysochloris asiatica | reverse complement strand
ATAGCGACCCTGTACAGGGTTTCCGAGGCTGTAAATCTTTACGGGAGCAGAAAGTCTCATCTTTCTTCCACGGAACCGCTGGTAGTTTCAAACTGTCGACCTTGTGTTTCGCAGCCCAATTCGTTACCACTACGCTACCAGAGTTCCTATATAGGGTCTCAATGAGTCAGGACTGACTTGATGGCAGTGAGTCAGGCTTATTTTTTGGAACCTTTTGGGACCAGAAATAAGGTTGGGGCAGCTATGAGTAACCTGAGGAGGCGGGGAGCGGCTATCCCTCTGTCCTTGCTGTTGTCATCTGGGAAATGGGGTGATCATAATGACACTTGTCTTATCCAGTTGCTGGCAAGGTGACTGTCAAGATCAAGGTGATGACAGAGACTACTCCAGTCAGCTTGGATGCCCTTCGGGCACGGGGTGGGGTCTGATTCATCCAACCAGCACTTGGCAGCTGGGCGGACCTCAGGAAGTGACAAGTGAATTCAGGGCTTGGGGGAATGAGTCTGAGTGAGTGGGTGGGTCCATGGGGTTGAGAGTAAGACTGTCTGACTGTGCTCGGAGTCCTGCGTGGATTCTAAATCCCCTTGGCAGCCCTAAGGAAGAACAATGCTTAGCATCCCTGTGTTATATAGTACATTCATTCATTTCTTCACATATGGATTCAGTATATATTTGACTGCCTATTTGGAATCAAAGTGATAGCACTTAACAACAACAACATGTGCCTAGTATACCAGGTTCTGGAAGTATGTGGTAAACACGGCAGACACTACCTGGCTCTTAGGTTGCTCCCGATCTGGTGGAAAATGGGGGTAACCATAACCTCTCACCACCTCTCCTGAGAGCCTGCATCAAATGTTCTACATTCACTCAGACCTCTTAACAGTCCTGTTCTCCTGCCCCTCCCATCATGATGTCCACTGAATAGCTGAGAGTTGATGCAGGGAAAGGGGCAGCCCATTGTCCCTGGTATTATAGCTTGTAGCCTGAGGAAATGAGGCCTCGAAGGTTCAAGTTCTTAACCAAGGCCATACTGCCTCTGGGTATGCTGTCTTGTGTGACAGCCAGGGCTTCAGTCTGGCTCAGAGCCTGTAGGAGCCTGTGGTTGTGTAGAGCCAAATCCAGTTCTACTCTTGGCTAATAATGCAGTTCAAGGCAGGGGAAAAGTGAGTTTGCAGTCCCTGGGAAGGGGCCACTTCAATGTCCTGTGTATGTTTCTTTCTGCACAGCAAGTCCCCATAGGTTTCCCCCTCTCCCTTGACATCTATGGTGGTGGTCGAGTCAGTTCTGACTCATAGCGACCCTGTACAG
>NW_006424825.1:0-1313 GCF_000296735.1 Chrysochloris asiatica | reverse complement strand
CTGGTGAGTGTAACCGCCAACTTTGTAATTCAAACTGACCTTGAGATCGAGTGTTTATCTCTGGTGCTACACCAGGGTCTCTTATGAGTCGGAATTGACTCAATGGCTCTTAACAACAACAATCTGTACGGCTTTGTAGAGTCTGATATAAATGATATATTCATTGTTCCATAATCTGTTGTTATTTTCTCTGTTTCACCTTGTTGTTGCTGTTGTTAGGTGCCTTTGAGTCAGTCCTTGACTCATAGCAACCCTGTACACAGCAGAATGAAATACTTCCTAATCCTGCTCCATCCTCACAATCGCTATTTTCCTCAAGCCCATTGTTGCTGGTATTTTGTCAAGCCATCGCCTTGCCTTGAGACTCTTCCTCTTTTTTCTTGAACCTCCATTTTGCCAAGAATGGTGTCCTTTTCTAGAAACCCTCCTGACAACATGTCCAAAGTAGTAGAGATGAAACCTTGCCATCCCCATTTCTAAGGAACATTCTGGTTTTATTCCAAGACAGAGCTTTTTGTTTTTCTGGTAGTCTTCTTTTGTTTTGTTTTTCTGGCATATCTTTGCCAACACTATATAATTCAGACAAATTGATCATTCTATGGTCTTCCTTATTCACTGTCCAAATGTTATGTGCATATAAGGTGATTGAGAATGCAATGACTTGGGTCAGGTGAACCTTAGTCCTCAAACTATCATCTTAGCTCTGTAATATTTTAAGAAGTTCTTTCGCAACAAATTTGCCTAATGCAAAACATCTTTTGATTTTGTGACTGATTCATCCATAAGTTTTAATTATGGATCCAAGAAAAGTAAAGTATTTGAAAACTTCAGTATTTTCTCAGTTTATCATGATGTTATTTATTGATCCATTTGTAATGTTTTTTGTTTTCTTTAACATTAAGGTGCGATTTATACTGAGTTACAGTCTTTGATCTTCATTTGTATGTATTTCAATTTCATTTCATTTTCAACAAGCAAAGTTGTGTCACCTGCATGTTGAAAGTTGTTGATGAGTTCTTCTCCATTCCTGATGATGTGTTCTTCTTCATAAAATCCACTTCTCATATGACTTGCTCAGCATACAGACTGAATAAGTATGGTGTATATATTCCCTGATTTAAAACTACTTAGTATCATCTTGTTCTGTTCAAACAACTGCCCCTTGGTCTATGTGTAGGTTCCTCATAAACAAAATTAAATGTTCTGGAATACCAATTCCTTGAAATATTATCCATAGTTTGTTATGATCCACACAGTTGAAATTGTTTGAGTAATCAATAAAGCACACATAAACAATTTTTTTTTTTTTTTTT
>NW_006424824.1:0-1280 GCF_000296735.1 Chrysochloris asiatica | reverse complement strand
ATAAAGGTTGAATAAGTATGGTGAAAGAACACAACCTTTTCACACACCTTTTTTAATATTAAAACATTCAGTGTTCCCATGTTCTGTTGGAACAACTTCTTCTTGGTCCAGGTACAGATTCCTCATGAACACAATGAAGTGTTTCGGAATACTCATACTTTGCAATGTTGTCCATAGCTTGTCATGATCCACACAATCAAAAGCATTTGCGTAGTCAATAAAGCACAAGTAAACATCTTTCTGATATTCTCTGCTTTCAGCCAAGATCCATCGGACATCAGCAATGATATCCCTCATTCTGAATCTGGCTTGAACCTCCAGAAGTTCTCTGTCAATGTATGATTGTAGCCATTTCTGTATTACATTTAGCAAAACTTTACTAGCATGGGGTATCAAAGAGATTGACCGATGTTTTCCGCATTCTGTTGGGTCACCTCTCTTTGGAATGGGCACAGATATGGCACTCTTCCAATCAGTCAGCCAGATAGTTGTCTTCCAAATTTCTTGGCAGAGATGAGTGAGTGCCTCCTGTGCCATCTCACTTTCTTAAAAGATTTCAATTTTGATTCCATCAATTCCTGGTGCCTTGTTTTTTGCCAATTCCTTCAATGCACCTTGGACTTCCTCCTTCAGGATCATTGGCTCTTGATCATATTCTACCTCTTGAAATGGTTGACCATTAACCATTTCCTTTTGGTATAGTGACTCTGTGTATCCCTTCCATCTTCTCTTGATGCTTTCTGCATCATTCAATAATTTGCCCAGTGAATCTTTCAATAATGAAAGTCGAGGTCTGAATTTTTGCTTCAGTTCCCCCAGCTTGAGAAATGCTGAGTGTGTTCTTCCTTTTGGGTTTTCTGATTCCAGATCTTTGTACAGTTTGTTGTAATATTTGGCTTTATTTTTTTGAGCTGATCTTTGAAATTTTCTGTTCAGCTCTTGGACCTCCTCATTTGTACCATTTGCTTTAGCATCTCTACACTGGAAAGCAAGTTTTGGTGTCTCCTCTGACAACCATTTTGACCTTTTTCTTTTTTCTTGTCTTCTCAGTGACTTTTTGCTTTCTTCATGTATAATGTTCATGATGTAATCCCACAACTCTTCTGGTCTTCAGTCTTTAGTGTTTAATGTATCAAATCTGCTCTTCAGATGATCTCTAAATTCAGGTGGCATATATTCAAGGTCATATTTTGGTTCTTGTGGACTTGTTTTCATTTTCTTCAGCTTCAGTTTGAATTTGTATATGAGTAATTGATGATCTGTTCCACAGTCTTCCCCTG
>NW_006424823.1:0-1260 GCF_000296735.1 Chrysochloris asiatica | reverse complement strand
TAGTTATAAACAGTTCAGGGCCGGCTGTGACCATTTGGTTTTAAGTGGAAACTGTCTCTTTAAATTTTGAGGAGATCTGTGCATATGCGTAGTAGAACCCGCCAAGCTAGCTCAGGCACCCCTATAGTCACCAGAATGAAGGTGTGCAGACAACAAGGCACCAATGAACAGATACCAAAAGAAAAGAGTGTCCACACCTTTATCTCCGTGGTTCTGTCAGGCATCCATGGCTGCTCTGAATCTTCCCCCACTTGGTCTCACCCAAGATGGTGGCTCCTGGAGCAGCTGAGTATCTTGAATTAGAAAGCAGTGGATTTCTTGCTTCTGGTACAATTCCCTAGCTGTAAACCTTCCAACCTTCTAAATATTCCCTTATATGTGGTTCAGAGTTCTGGGACCATCCCCTCAGCCTGCTTGGTCCTGTATTCTGTGTTGTTGCTGACAGAGCTCCTTACTGCACGGTCACCTGATCCGCCATCTTGTTTGTTCTCTGGTAAAGTCTTTTGATGCACATAAATTTTTAATTGTGAAGTCATTCTGGTGTAAAATTTACCTCTGTTGTCATTCTTATTCAACAGACTGGGAAGAAGATGGCCATCAGAAGGGTAGTGTTTTAAGTAGACTGCACCCATTGTTCATCTTTTGCTAATTCCACCTTTCTTTCCCGTTGAGCTGCTGAAAGTGCTTTTAAAGCACCATAGTTGGTACACTTATTCCTATCGTTTATAATGAGTAGCAGATGGAGGAGCGCTGATTTTTCAGTGATGTGGTGCTGTGGGTTAATGCACTGGACTGCAAAGTCATTTGAATTGTAAAGTCGACAGTTCAAGTTCACCAGTCACTCTGTGGAAACCCTATACTGGGTCGCTATGGGTTGGAATCGACTTTACGGTGCTTAACAATAGCAACACCACCTAACCAAATGCTTAAATGCTGAGTCATCAGAGTTTCTTAGGTACCAATTTTTTGCACACATGGGCTTTCTGCGTTTGTCTGCCAGTACCCACCCCCACCACGCACACTGACAAATATTTTTGTAAATGCATTATTTATTTATTTGTTTTTCAAAACAGCAACGTTAAAAAACAAAACAATGATATAGTGGTGCTTATGAAAATAGCTCCTGAAGAGAGAGGAGTTATCTGCAAACAAACATAGAATACCCTGTAATTTGTATAAAAATACAGATAGCTTTCAATACATTTTAAAAATAAATCTCTTTGTTGTGAATTGAATGAAGGTTTACAGAGCAGATCATTA
>NW_006424822.1:0-1277 GCF_000296735.1 Chrysochloris asiatica | reverse complement strand
AACAGATCTGTGTTGGAAGAAGTGCAGCCAGAGTGCTCCTTGGAGGCCAAGATGGCCACACTTCATCTCTCAAACTTCGGACATATTGTCAGGAGGGACCAGTCACTGGAAAAGGATCATGTTTGATAGTGTGGAGGATCAGAGAAAAAGAGTAAAACGCCCAACAAGATGGATTGGCAGGTGGCAGCATCGATGGACTCAGGTATGGCAACAACAGTGAGATTGGCCCAGGACCGGGCAATGTTTCATTTTACTGTGCATAAGGTCACTATGAGTCGGTACCAACTCGATGGCATCTAACAACAACAAACCCTATCTCTAAGCTATTATTACTCCAACAAGACCTTAGAAGGAAAGGCCCAGGATATGATATTCTTAGCACATAGCACTAAGGGCGTCCTGATGTGGTTAAGCACTGGACTGCTACCTGCAAGGTCATCAATTCAAGCCCATCAACTGCTCTTGGAAACCCTATACAAGGTTGCTAGGAGTCAGAATTGACTCAAAGACACTTAACAATAAGACTCAAGATTTCATAAGGACAGGGACAGGTTATGGTATTCTTAGCCTACGGTAAGTACTCATAAAATATTTCTTCATCAAATGGATTAATAAATGACGAATAATAAATATATTTGACTGACCTAGGAAGATGAAACATACGGAAAGCCTCTAGGTCTTGGGTACTAAAAATCTGTTAAATTTTTATTTTCTTTTTTATTCAAGTTTATGTTTTTCAAACTACCTAGAATAATCAAAGTTTGCTTTAAAAAACAAAAAAAGGGCTCTATCATTTATATACATCATGAACTCGAGAGAAGGAGAGAGAAAGAAAGAACAGTAATGACTTTTAGCAATTTTCTTCTATTTCCTATAAGCTTTCAAATTTTTAGAAAATTTTGTCATGAATAATTCATTCACATAATAGCAATCCAAAAAGATAGAATAAACCTTGTTGGGATTAATAAAGTGCTTTCTACAAACAGAGTGTATTCATTCAGCAAACATTTTAGTAGCTTTTAATTTTCTCTTAAGGCATAGAGACAAAAAACCCCTTTTTTAACCCCAGCCTGGTGTCGTGCTGTGGGTTTATGTGCCTGACTGCAAAGCCGTTTGAACTGCAAGGTTGGCCATTCAAGCTCACCAGCTGCTCCTTGGAAACCCTATACAAGGTCACTATGGGTCAGAACCGACTTGATGGCACTTAACAACAACAACAACAACATAGGATAAGCACTGGACTAGTTCACCAACTGCTCCGCAAGAGAAAGATGAGG
>NW_006424821.1:0-1281 GCF_000296735.1 Chrysochloris asiatica | reverse complement strand
ATAAGAATGTTGTTTATTGGTCCAGTGGTGAGGATTTTTGTTTTCCTGACAAAGAGATGCAATCCATACCAAAGGCTGTGCTCTTTGATCTTCATCAGCAAATCTTTCAAGTCCTGTTCACTTTCAGCAAGCAAGGTTGTATCATCTGCATATCGCAGGTTGTTAATGGGTCTTCCTCCAATCTTGATGCCACATTTTTCTTCATAGAACCCAGCCTCTAGTATTATTTGCTTAGCATACAGTTTGAATAAGTATGGTGAAATAACACAACCTTGTCGCACACCTTTCTTAATTTTAAAACATTCAGTGTTCCCATGCTCCGTTTGAACAACTGCCTCTTGGTCCAGTTACAGATTTCTCAGAAGTACAATTAAGTGTTCTGGAATACTCATACTTCTCAATGTTGTCCATAGCTTGTTATGATCCACACAATCGAAAGCCTTTGTGTAGTCAATAAAGCATAGGTAAACATCTTTCTGTTATTCTCTGCTTTCAACCAAGATCCATTGGACATCAGCAATGATATCTCTCGTTCCACGGCCTCTTCTGAACCCAGCTTGAACCTCTGGAAGTCCTCTGTCAATGTATGATTGTAGCCGTTTCTGTATTACCTTAGCAAAACTTTACTCGCTTGAGATATCAAAGAGATTTTCCAATGATTTCCGCATTCTGTTGGGTCACATCTCTTTGGAATGGGCACAAATATGGATCTCTTCCAATCAGTCGGCCAGATAGTTGTCTTCCAAATTTCTTGGCAGAGATAAGTGAGTGCCTCTTGTGCTGCCTAACTTTCTTGAAAGATTTCAATTTGTATTACATCAATTCCTGGTGCCTTGTTCTTTGCCAATTCCTTCAATGCACTCTGCACTTCTTCCCTGAGTATCATTGGCTCTCGTTCATATGGTATTTCTTGAAATGGTTGAACATTAACCATTTCCTTTTGATACAGTGACTCTGTGTATTCCTTCCATCTTCTCTTGATGCATTCTGCATCATTCAATAATTTGCTCAGAGAATCTTTCAATAACAACAGGGGCAGACTGTGGAACAGACCATCAATTACTGATATGCAAATTCAAAACTGCAGCTGAAGAAAATAAAAACAAGTCCATGAGAGCCAAAATATGACCTTGAATTTATCCCACCTGAATTTAGAGATCATCTGAAGAACAGATGTGATGCATTAAACACTAAAGACCGAAGACCAGAAGAGTTGTGGGATAACATCAAGAACATCATACGTGAAGAGAGCAAAAAGTCATTAAGAGACAAGAAACAAGG
>NW_006424820.1:0-1314 GCF_000296735.1 Chrysochloris asiatica | reverse complement strand
GGGGCTGCCAGCTAGAAGGGAGCATACAGCAACCAAGTTGATTAGAGGCTTCATTTCAACATGGGAAGAGGGCAGAAGACAGTTGTCAGGTACAACAGGTAAAGTGGAGGTCCGATGAGTAATGTTTCATTTTCCAAACACCTGTCCTGAGGGTTGTCTTCAAAATCAGCCTAGAGGGAGCCCTGTTTGCGGCTTCTTTCTCATCCTAGTGTACTTTCTGGTGCTATCAAAGTGCCAGCATCAGGAGAAGATAAAGCAAAGCCATCCTGTACACAGAGAGGTGCAACCATGTGTAAATAGAGCATCACTCACCAGAAATCATTTTCCCCTAGAACAAAGAGATCATTACGCCCATAGATGAGTCATTTTATTAACCTGGGGATTTGGGTTTGATTTCACAAAGCTCAAGATCTGCATGTTACAGAATGCCAGTAAACTTCAAGGAAGGACAGAGAAATCAGAACTCCCCAAGTGAGAAACTGAGGACTCCTGAAGGAGAATGGGCCTTTCAGTTTATGGCTGAGTCTTGGCTGGCTCCTGGCACCTGCATCCGGTACCTTTTCCTCATGGAAGCAGCGGTCACTGCTGACCCTACAGAGCAGATGAGAAGGATAACACAGGGATGCTTGAACCAGCCTTGCCTGAAACACAGCCAATAGCAGCTCTCAGCTCATCCTTACATACAGTCCCGACAGTTGACGAATAACCTGGGGTTCCTGGACTGGGCTTTGTTCCTTGTTTTGACCTGGAGGGTTCACACCCTAAAACCCATTATGATGTACTTTTATTCCATTTTCTCAAAGTAGGTTGTTTGTGACAATTAAAAAGTTTAAACTCACGGTCAATAGGGAAGCCAGGACTAGAAATGGACTCCTCTGACTGTGTGTTCTTTACTTTTATGAAGGAACCAAGAGCAAGTCAGAAACCCACAGAGGGTGAGGGATCAGTGTGCTGACCAGATCTGCAGATGATGAGAGATCAGTGCACTGACCAGGACCACAGAGGATGAGGGATCAGTGTTTCCTACCAGGACCACAGAGGATGAGGGATCAGTGCGCTGACCGGATTCACAGAGGATGAGGGATCAGTGTGGTGAGCAGATCTGCAGATGATGAGGCATCAGTGTGCTAACTAGGACCACAGAGGATGAGGGATCAGTGCACTGACCAGGAACACAGAGGATGAGGGATCAGTGCGCTGACCAGGACCACAGAGGATAAGGGATCAGTGCACTGACCAGATCCACAGATGATGAGGGATCAGTGCACTGACCAGATCCCCAGAGGATGAGAGATCAGTGTGGTGAGCAGATCT
>NW_006424819.1:0-1314 GCF_000296735.1 Chrysochloris asiatica | reverse complement strand
TTCACAATAATGGTCTTACACAATATTTCTTCTTTTGTTATGATGTGTTTTGAAGCCGTATTGTTATTCTTCAAGATAGCATAATATTCCATTGTATGTACTAAAGTTTGTTTATCTATTCTTCCATTGATGAGCACTTAGGCTGTCTTCATCTTTTTGTTTTGTGAATAGTGCTGCAATTAACATTGGTGTGTATATATCTACTTGTGTTCTAGTTCATACTTCTTGTGGACATGTACCAAGTAGAGGAATGGCTGGATCATAAGATATTTCTAGTTCCAACCTGTCTGACGGCTGTAGTCATGTAAAATTTGAAATCAGGGAATGAGGGGCCTCCAACTTTATTGTTCTTCTTAAGCAGTGTTTGGCTTATCCGAGGACTCTTTCCCATCCATATAAACTTTGCAATCATTTTTTCCATCTCTTTAAAGAATGTTGTTGTAATCTAGGTTTGAATTGCATTATATATGTAGATTGCTTTGGGTAGTATTGACATTTTCACAATGTTAAGTCTTCCTATTTAGGAACATGGTGTATTCTTCTATTTTTGTAAATCCCTTTTTGTTTTTTTGTAGTTTTATAGTTTTCATTGTATAGGTCTTTTGTTTCTCAGGTTAGGTTTATTCCTAAATATTTCATCCTTTCAGTGGCTATTGTAAATGATATTGTTTTCCGAATTTCCTTTTCAGAGCTGTCATTATTACTATAGAGGAATACAACTGACTTTTTTTTTTTAATGTTTTATTGTGAATTATATGATAGTTTACACGGGAGAAAATTAGTTTTACATTCATTCTATCGTATATTATTTCATTGCCATGGTTACAATCCCCTCCATGCATCATCAACCAACCAAAGGGTATACCCTGCAAGCCTGCCCCCTACACCCCACCCAACCCCACCCCCAGTCTTCAGCACACAGTCCCTCTCCCTCTCTGAATCTAAAGTCCCTAGCTGCACCATTGCTCCACGTCATCGTCTCTGCCTCCATCTCAGGTATCACTGCTTCTCTGGGCAGGGTCCCGCTCTCGGCTCTTCTCCATTGATGGTCCCAGGGACCTCCGCTCCTACACTGAAAAGTTAATCACTCCCTTCCTTGCTATAAAATGTCTACCTTTACATTTCCAACCTTCACCATCAATCCTGATAAAAATTATTCACTATTGTATCACCAGAGACCCATCTGCATTTCATTTCATCAGCTCTGCCTAGACAGATTAGATACTACTCACTGGAGATTCTACCTTCCTCCAGGCCCTCTGGATCTAGGTTCCCTCTTGAAAGCTTGTAAGCCAGTCACTTCTTGCCTTTGTA
>NW_006424818.1:0-1314 GCF_000296735.1 Chrysochloris asiatica | reverse complement strand
ATACACACAATGGAATATTATGCTACCCTCAAGAATAACAAGGAAACAGCAAGCCACTATGCAACATGGATGGACCTTGAAGACATTATGTTGAGTGAAATCAGCCAGTCACAAATGGAGAAATATGGCATAGGACCATTATTGTGAAAGATTAAGAAAAAGCACCCACACTAAACGGGGGAAGAAAAACATTTTTTTTTTAACTTTACATTTTTTATTTTATTTTATTTTTTATTGGTTACTGGGATTTATTGGGTGGGGTGAGGGGAGGAAGGTGGAGCACTGGGTAGGGAATAGGCACAGGATAGTGGAGCACAGGACAGGAAATATACACAGGATAGTTTGGGTGCTGGCGGGGGCACACACTAGAAGTGGAAGTGGAAAGGAAAAACAAGGTAGATGGGAGAATAGCTAGGCAAGTTTACATGGGCTAAATATGACAGAGGTAAATAACAATGTAAGCACAACCATGGAACAACAGGACTTGTAGATACAAAGACTGAGGTATGGTGTGAGTGGGTAAAAGTGAGGAAATGAAATGTTGGTTTCCCTTGCTTACTATTGTAAAATAGACACTTGAAGGGGAGAGAGAGGAATAGTCAGAAACATCACCAGAGAAAGCTTGTAAGTCCGTCTTCAGCCTATAACTGATTGGAATACCTAAAATGGGGCTAGAACTTGCTGAGTGAAGGAGGCTCCCTGCAGAGCCTTTGCATTGCATGAGAATACATAGATGGAATCCTGATCCCCATCCAGAATCTTCTGAGGTGGGACATTTCCACTTGAAAGGAAAAGCAGACCAGTCTGGAGCACCTAGAAGAATGGAAGATACTTCTTGGAAGAGAAACCAGCAGGAACAATCAAAAACAATAACAGCAGTCCAATTGACTACTACAAGAACAAGTAAGTTGTTCCCCAGGGAGCCATCAAGGCAAGTGGTTAGGTCCCCTCAAGCTAAACCCCCTTCCAAGACTGAAATTCAATTGGAATACATTAGCATGCATGTGGTCCTGCTGCTGACCACATTGGGAAGTGGGGGGAAAACAGCAATGAAGTTGTGAACTACGTCAAACCACATTCAGTAGACTCCTGTTCATCTGGATTGAGACCTGGTTAACCAGCAGTATGATGAGACCTGGGGACTCCTGGGCCCAGGGGCAGGGACATAGCCCCAGAGGACTAGAACAGAATGTGAAGCATCCAGCTGATATGAAATGAGGGGAGATAAACAAGAACACCCACACTGCAATGATCTGGCATCAATGGCTAGAAGAAAGAAGAGGAACAAAAAAAAAAAAAAAAAAAAAAAAAAAA
>NW_006424817.1:0-1266 GCF_000296735.1 Chrysochloris asiatica | reverse complement strand
GCTCCATATATATATATATATATATATAGTAGATAGATACATAGTAGTAGATAGATACATAGGTAAGTAGATAGATACATAGATACATAGGTAGAGAGAGAGAAAGCTAATAGCCTTCAGGAGTCCTGGTATGGCACTGTAGACTGCTAACCACAAGGTCAGTGGTTCAAACCCACCAGAGTGCTCCTCAGAATTCTTATACAGGGTCACTATGAGTTGGGACTGACTCAACGGCACTTAACAACAACAACAACAACAACAAGTAGCCTTCCACATAGCAATTCCTTAAAGTATTCCAGAACCAAACTTGAGTCTGTTAATTCAACAAATGCAAACAGTAATTCATTATTAGACAAGAATGGCCTTTAAAAATGAAAGAATTTGATATTGTCAAATTTGAATGTTTTATTATCAGCCTAATTAAATAAAGATTACTACCACCCACCAGAGTGGGCGAAATCTGCCCTGTGACTTGGTATGACTGAATCATTGTGTTTAGACCCTCTGTTCTTCAGAGCTTCCTGCAGCCCCCAGAAGGCTAGATTGTATGCTCTCATCTGGCTAAAGAATGTGTAAAAATATAAGTAGTTAGTTAGACTGATCTTTTGTCAATGTATCTAGAAAGACTCCCACGAATCCTGAAAATATACCATGATCTCTCTTGCTTGCTAGAAACTCAAAGTATTAAAAGAGTCCAGTGAAAAAGAGAAATGGCAGGCACCGTATTTTTACTGAACAGATGGGAAAAGTGAATCAAGCGTGGGGTTGGTGGATGACTTATTTGCAATTCCACCAAGAAATGTGTCCCAGCTGTCAAGTTCAGCCCTTTTCCTTTCTATCCATGTAGCTAAATCTTCATTTGTAGCTTTGGTCCTCCAAATCTAGATTATTGCTGTTTCTCCTTGCAGACTCCCTTCTTCTCTTTCGTTGTTGTTGCTAGCTGAGTGGCTTCTTGCTCATGGTGACTCTATATATGCAGAGAAGAAACACTCCAGGGGGGTTGCTAAGTAGTAATCTTAATGGAAATAGATTGTCGGGCCTTTTCTTCTGCAGTATACTAAGTGGGCTCGAACCACCAACCTGTAGGTTAGCAGTTGAACATAAACCATTTATACCACCTAAGGACTTTTTCCTCCTCTGTTTAGTAGCTGTGTGCCGTGGAGTCGGCTCCGACTCATAGCGACCCTGTACAGGGTTTCCGAGGCTGTAAATCTTTACAGGAACAGAAAGCCTCATCTTTCTCCCGCGGAACCGCTGGTAGTTTCG
>NW_006424816.1:0-1281 GCF_000296735.1 Chrysochloris asiatica | reverse complement strand
ATATTAATTTTTGCACTGTTTGAAAATTGAACTGGTGATATTTGCATATGTTGTTGTGAGGTGCTGTCAAGTTGGTTCTGACTCATAGCTACAACAGAATGAAACATTGCAGGTCCTGTGCCATCCTCACAATCATTGGTACATTTGCACTTGTTGTAGCCACTGTGTCAATTCATCTCATTGATTGAGTAAAGTAATAGATCTTAATAATTTTAATTTCATATGTTTTTCTTCACTTTTTTGATGTGGGGACTAGAAAATTTATAATTACATGTGTGGCTTGCATTTGTGGCTTGCATTGTGGTTCTACTGGTCAGTGTGAACCCAAGTGCTCTCACTCATAGCCTGTAATGATTGGCAGTGGACAGTGACAGGGCAGTGGCCACAGCCAGGGAGTCAGCTCTCAGTCACTGCAAGAAAGTCAGCCAGCCCCTGGGCTCCTGGCCTTAACAGTGTGCCCAACCACAGACCCTACTGCCAGGGTCCAGCCTCGACAAGGGAGTGAGTACACGAAGGTGGGATGTCTGGAGAGGCGAAAGAGGAAGAAACACTCGGAGACCAGAGTGGATGCAAGCTGACAGACAGAAAGTCCTGCTGCCAAGAATGCACACAGAACTAATTCTACCCCAGTCTTTTATTATTATCAAGGAGGAACTTGACACAAAAGAGAAAAATGAAAAAATTGTGGTTGTTCTTTTGAGACAGGACACGATGATTCACAGGTTTTATCTTAAAATAGCTTATCAAGGGCATCATGCTTCTCGTGATAATCTAAAATCATTTTTTCCATATGAAAAGATCAAGCAAGCTATTACAGATTATCTGTTGACTAATAATCCTTTCCTCCTTACTTCTGTAGCTCCAGAGAAGGTGAGAAACAGGTTTTAACCTAATGAAGGTGAGGTTTCGCCTACACATTCCTTTTCCTAGTTGTGGGTTCCATATCCAAATGCTACAATGTTTACTATACCCTCAGGGGGAAGAAGAGCGTCTGGATTAAACTGATTATACCCGGGGACAGCTTGAGGGGGCTGCCACTATCGTCCTTTAATCAAATATTCCCGGAATTTACGATTCCATTCCAATTGCAAATTCTGGGCAGTTTTTCTCCAAAACCTTTTCTCATAATCTCATTATACTTGTTCCTGCTTTTCCTGAGTCATTTGAGGAAGCTTTACTGCCTCAGCTCTAGAAGGGGTTTCTGTCCCATTGTTGTTCATGGACATAAAAAGTTCATGCTTTAAGTTAATATCAAACATAACTAAATAGTTAGATAACGAG
>NW_006424815.1:0-1225 GCF_000296735.1 Chrysochloris asiatica | reverse complement strand
TGGATGTTTATAGCTGTTTCTTTTCATTTTGAGTTGTGCCCCATCAGCAAATGAAGGTCCTGCGGACATTTCTCCCACAGGCTTTATTACGTTCGTGTCATCACGGTCAACTCTACTTTGAGGAGGCAGCTCTTCTTCAGTTGCATTTTGAGTGCCTTCCAACCTGAGGGGCTCATTTTCCAGCATTGTATCTGACAGTGTTTCTCTGCTATTTATAATGTTTTCAGTGACTAAATATTAGGAAGTAGTTCATCAATCCTTCTTCCTAGTCTGTCTTTGTCTGGAAGCTCATCTGAAACCTGTCCACCATGGGTGACCATGCTAGGACTTGGGTGGTTGTTGTTGTTAAGTGCCTTTGAGTCAATTCCAACCCATAGCAACCCTGTATAGCGTGTCCAAGGAGCAGCTGGTGAGCTTGAATTGCTAACCTTGCAGTTCAAACGACTTTGCAGCCTGACTCATTAACCCACAGCCCCATACCAGGACTTGGGTAGTTATATTAAAAAAAAGTTTTAAAAAGCAGTTTTTATGTTCTATCTTACATTTGCAAGTTCACTTGGGCTGTGTGAGTTGCAGATGAGGCCTCTCTCTACTTATAAAAGTTGCTTTCTGAGCAAACTTTTATAAATCTTTTCATATTTATTAATTGTATGACTTAATTTAATTCTTTCATGATGAAAAAAAATTCATCAGGCAATTTAATTAGCATTCTTTGAATGAATTGTGGTCCTCTTGGGTAAGTGTCAGAAGATGGCCAGAATCCATCTTTATGGGTAAAGTGTACCTGTATTTGCCCATACTGTATTTTGGAAGTTTAAATTGATTGTTACAATCCAGTTACAGCCACCTTTCCTTCCAGGTTTGGTGGGAATCACTATCACTCTGGTAGATCTTACTGTACTTGTGAAAATAATCACTTTGTTTAGCATGTGAGTTAGCAGGGGCTTTGTCATAGTTATCTGATGTACAGGCAATCGCAAAGTTATAAACAAGATCCCTTCTTATCTGTCTTTAAAAATCTGGCAGGACATTGAAACAGTTTTGTCCAATTCATTCTTTTTTTTTTTTTTTTTTAATGTTTTATTGTGAATTATGTCATAGTGTACATGGGAGAACATTAGTTTTACATTCATTCTATCATATATCATCTCATTGCCATGGTTACAATCCGCTCCATGCAATCCTTCGCCCGTACCCTCCAGGTCTTCAGCACACAGTCGCTCTC
>NW_006424814.1:0-1315 GCF_000296735.1 Chrysochloris asiatica | reverse complement strand
TTGATCTTTCTATTGTTGATTTCTAATTTGATAGCATTGTGGACTTAGAAAATGCTCTGTAGTATTTTGATATTTTTAAATATATGGTGTTTGTGTTGTGACCTAACACATGGTCTATCCTGGAGAATGTTCCATGCTCACCAGAAAAGAATGTGTATTGTGCTGTTGTTGGGTTGAATGCTCAGTACACATCTATGAAGCCCAGTTGACTGATTTTGTTGTTTAGTTCCTCTGTGTCTTTTTCAAGTTTCTTTCTGGTTGTTCTATCCATTTTTGAAAGTGGTGTCTTAAAATTGCCAACTATATTGTAGATTCGTCTGTTTCTTTCTTCAAATCTATTAGAGTTTGCTTTATATATTTTGGAGCTCTTTTATTGGGAGCAGAGATATTTATTATGGTTATGTCATCTTGTTCAATTGTCCTTTTAATCATGAGATAATGTTGATCTGTATCTATTATGGTGGTTTTTGCCTTAAACTTTATTTTATCAAAGGTTATTACTGCCACTTCTGTTTGCTTTTTATTGCAATTAGCTTGGTATATATATTTTTTCTATCCTTTGAGCTTTAATCAGTTTTTGTCTCTGTGTGTAAGATGTGTCTCAATTGTGACAGCAATTGCTGTCTCTTCTTGAGTAATATGTTGTTGTTGTCAGGTGCCATTGAGTCAGAACTGACTCATAGCGACCCCATGCACAGAAGAACGAAACAATGTCCGATCCTGGGCCAACCTCATTACCGCTGCTGCACTTGATGCCATCAGTGATGCCACCTGGCCAATACATCTCATTCCCTTTTTCTCTGACCCTCCATCTTACCCAGCATGACATCCTTTTCCAGAGGCTGTTCCCTCCTGACCATATGTCCAAAGTATGAGAGACAAAGCTTAGCCATCCTGGCCTCCAAAGAGCATTATGGCTGCACTTCTTCCAAAACAGATCTATTGGGGGGAGAACAAACAAGATGGCAGACCAGGTGGACGTATAGCAGAGAGCTCTGCCAACAACAACACAGAATACCCGACCAAGCAGGCTCAGGGGATGGTCCCAGAACTCTGAATCACATACAAAGGATTACTTAGAAGGTTGGAAGGCTCACAGCTGGGGTAGTTTGTGGCAGAAGCAAGAAATCTCTTGTTTTCTAGTCTGGGAAGCTCGGCTGCTCCAGGAGCCACCATCTTGGGTGAGACCACGTGGGGGAAAAATCAAAGCGTCCACAGACGCCTGGCAGAACCTCTGAGATAAAGGTGTGGACATTCTTCTCTTTTGGTAGCTGTTCATTGGTCCCTTGCTGTCTGTGTACCTCCATTCTGGTGA
>NW_006424813.1:0-1315 GCF_000296735.1 Chrysochloris asiatica | reverse complement strand
TGATGGTGTCAAGTGTGACAGCGGTAGTGAGGTTGGCCCAGGATCGGACATTGTTTCGTTCTGCTGTGTATGGGGTCGTTATGAGTCAGTTCCAACTCAATGGAACCTGACAACAACAACAAAACCCATCATTTAGGAGCTCTGGTAGCCGTAGTGGTTACGAATGAGGCTGCTAACCTCAGGGTCAGCAGTCAGAAACTACCAGCTGTTCCGCGGGAGAAAGATGAGGCTTTCTGCTCCCGTAAAGATTTACAGCCTCAGAAATCCTGTACAGGGTCGCTATGAGTCAGAACTGACACCAAAGCACACAACAACAACAACCCGTCATTTATAAGCTATCTTGTTACCTGACATTTTATGCTTTCAGCACTAATAAAAAATCTATCCTAATACTTTGTGCATTAACATCTGACAGTAGCAAATGCTGAGGTGTGAGGCAAGAGTATCACTGACTATCTGTGATGGGTAAAGTTAAGAAGTGTCAAGTTGGCTGGATTTCCAGCTACTTGGCAGTTATGTAATGAGGCATCATCCATTTTGTTGTGATTTGATATGTTTATCCTTCATTTTTGCATATGCTGGTTGTTTGCATTGTGGTTACCTAGTCTTTGGAACCTAACCATATGGGTAACTATTTGGCCAGCAAACTTCAGTAGCTCCTAAGTTTGCTGGCCTAATAGTTATCTTCAGATAATTATGCCTGAGAAATTCCACCTCAGACAGTTTCTATTATTGCTACTTAAAAAGAGCATCATACAAATCCAGTAGGAGGAGTGGACTCTGAAAACTGACAATATATTAGAAAGTGTCCCAATGACGGTATCTGTTTATCATTTACAATCATTCCATCCGTTTCTTCCTGAAGGATTTCTGGAAGACTCCTATTGTACAAATCCTTATGAGTAATACCAAAATCTGACATTGCTCCACCTTCCAAGAGTTATCGTGTAATTGAAGAAGAAACTTTATACTTAGGTGGTTAACCAACTGTTGGGTAAAACGTCTTTCCTAGATTCTAGCCCAGAAAGGACAGACATTTCCAGGCTGGTAGAGCTTAGAGGGGAGAAAGAATGAGCTTTAACGTCGCTGTGGGTCGGACCCGACTCGATGGCACTTAACAACAACAACAACAGGGAAAAAGGAGCTGGGCATGATCTGGACTTTGCAGGAACAATTTTTGGAACAATATAACAAGTTGTTGTTGCTGTTGTTACATGCTGTAAAGTCAGTTCTGACTCAAAGTAACCCTGCATATGGTATCTAAGGAATGTTTGCTGGGTTTGAACCACTGACCTTGTGATTAGCAGTCCACCAC
>NW_006424812.1:0-1254 GCF_000296735.1 Chrysochloris asiatica | reverse complement strand
CTTTGTTTCTCTGGTTACATTTATTCCAAGATATTTCATCCTTTGGGTGGCTATTGCAAATGGTATTGCTTTCCTAATGTCCTTTTCAGTGCTGTCATTTTGGGTATAGAGAAATCCAACTGATTTTGTATGTTGATCTTATATCCTGCCACTTTGCTGAATCTTCCATCTCTTGTAATTTTTCAAATTTGTTGGAGTATAACTCTTCATAGTATTCTGTTATTATCCTTTTGATTTCCTTTGGTTCCGTTGTGAAATCTCCCATGTGGTTTCTAATGCTTGTTATTTGTGTCTTCTCCCTCTTTTATTTTGTTAGTTTTGCCAATGGTCTGTCGATTTTATTAATTCTTTCAAAGAACCAGCTTCTTGTCTTATTGTTTCTATAGTTTTTCTGTTTTCTATCTCATTTATTTCTGTTCTAATCTTTATTATTTCTTTTCTTTTGGTACCTGTGGGTTCCCTCTGTTAGTCTGTTTCTAATTGTTGTAGTAGCTGTGTTAATGTGTTAATTTTGTTTCTTTCTTCTTTTTGGATGTGTGCGTTTATTGCACAGCTTTTGCCGTGTCCCAAAGATTTTGGTATGTTGTGTTTTCATTCTCATTTATTTCTAGAAACTTTGTGAATTCACTTTTAATTTCTTCTACTACCCAGTCGCTGTTCAGCAGGGTGTTATTCAGTTTCCATGTATTTGACTTGTTTTCCTTGGTCTTCCTATTTTTGATTTCCAATTTGTTAGCATTATGGTCTGAGAAAATGCTTTGTAGTATTTTGATATTTATAAATTTATGTAGATTTGTTTTGTGGCCTAAAACATAATCTATTCGGGAGAATGTTCCATGGCCACTGGTTGTTGCTGGGTTGAATGCTCTGTACACATCTAAAAGATCCAGTTGGCTGATTGTAATTGTTTAGTTCTTCTGTGTCTTTGTCAAGTTTCTTCCTGGTTGTTCTATCCATTTTTGAAAGCGGTGTATTAAAATCACCCACTATTATTGTAGCTTCATCTATTTCTTTCTTTGAATCTATTAGAGTTTGCTTTATATATTTTGGAGCTCTTTCATTGGGTGAATAGATATTTATTATGTCTATGTCATCTTGTTCAATTGTCCCTTTAATCATGAGATAATGTCCATCTTTATCTATTATGCTGTTTTTTGCCTTAAAGTTTGTTTTATCAGAGATTAGTACTGCCACTCCTCTTTGCTTTTTATTGCAATTGGCTTGGTATATTTTTTTTCCCATCCTTTGACTTTT
>NW_006424811.1:0-1315 GCF_000296735.1 Chrysochloris asiatica | reverse complement strand
TTATTTGCCTTTTTCTTATTGAGGTATTAAAGTGTTTTATAAATTTTAAATAGTAGCCTCTTGCTGAGAGTGTAGTAGTTATATAAAACAATCAGTGAACTGTAAACCACAAGACCGGTGCTTGGAGCACCCCAGCCACTCCTCAGGAGAAAGATGAGATGTGTTCCCGAAAAGATTTACAACCTTGGAAACCCCATACAGGGTCACTATGAGTCAGAACGGATTCAGTGGCACTTAACAACTGTTCTTGTTAGGATATGTCATTGCCAAAAAATGTTCCAGTCTGCGGGTTCTCTGTTGGTGAACTATTTTGATATGCATGTCTAGTTTTTAGGAGGTCCCAGTCATCTATTTTCTCTGTTTCTTTTTGTGTTTTTTCAATTATGCATGATGCTGTATTTATACCCTGTATCGGAGCACCTATGTTTCTCCCTATTTTTTCATTGATGATTTTTATATTTCTAGGTTTTACATTTAGGTGAATAATCCACGTTATGTTTGTTTTTGTATAGAGTGTGGAATATGAGTTTTGTTTAATTCTTCTGCAGATTGCCAACACCATTTGTTGAAGAGACTATCTCTCCTCCACTTAATGTATTTTGGTCTTTTGTTCAAGATCAACTGAGCATAAGTGAATGGCTTTACTTCTGGGTTCTCAATTCTGTTCCACTGGTCTCTGTGTCTTTCATTGTACCAATACTAAGTTGTTTTCATTACTTTGGTGGTACAATAGGTTTTGAGATTGGGAAGTGAGAGGTCTCCTATTATGTTCCTTTTTAGTAATACATTGCTTATCCTGAATCTTTTCTCATTGAAAGTTGGGGATTAGCTTTTCATCTCTTTAAAGAATGATATTGAAAACTGGATTGGGATTTCCTTATATCTATAGATTGCTTTGGGTAGCATTGACATTTTCATCTATTTTTCCATTTTTGTAGGTCTCTTCTGATTTCTTGTAGTGTTTTATAGTTTTCTTTGTGTAGGTCTTCTTTTTCTCTGGTTACATTTATTCCAAAGTATTTCATTTTTGGGGTGGCAATTTACAACTGGACCTGTTCAGAGCTCTCTCTACAAATATAAGTGAATCATTCTGCTGCTTTTGTGTCTGGATCTTGAAACCTTTGCTGAGTCTTTCAACGAGTTTCAATCATTTTCTTACTGAGTTTTTGGAATTTTCTAAGTACAGGATCATGTCATCTGTAAATAGAGTTTTATCACTTCTTTGCCAAATTGGATGCCGTTCGTTTCCCTTTTTTGTCTTCTAGCTTTAGCTAAGTATTCCTGCACTATATTGAATAGCAGTGAGGATAATGGA
>NW_006424810.1:0-1315 GCF_000296735.1 Chrysochloris asiatica | reverse complement strand
TGCTATAAAACGTCTACCTTTACATTTCCAACCCTCACAATCAGTCCTGATAACAATTATTCACTATTGTATCACAAGTGACCCATCTGCATTTCATTTCAATAAGATACTTTCTTATAAAAAAATTTTAATACATTCTTTTATTAACTGAAGAAATCTGAACATTAGAAGATATTGTGGAATACTTTTTAATTTTCTTAGGTGTGGTAATGGGATTATAGTTATGTAGGAGAGTCATTATTTTCAGAAGACACATGCTTTAATGTTTAAAGTGTTTAAGATATAAAAGATCATGGTGTCTTGGATGAACCTTGAAAACATTATGCTGAATGAAATAGGTCAGAAACAAAAGGATAAATAATGCATGATCTTAATTATATAAAATATCTAGAGTAGGCAAATGCATAGAGATAAAAGTGGATTAGTGGCTACCAGGGAATTGAGGGAGAGGAAGGAGTGGGAAGTTAGTGTTTAATGGGTACTGAGTTTCTGTTTGGAGGGATGAAACATTTTGAAAATAGTGGTGATGGTTACACAACCTTGTGAATGTAATTTGTTAAGTGTCGTGGAGTCAGTTCCGATTCTTAGTGACCCTGTACAGGGTTTCAGAGGCTGCAAATCTTTACGGGAGCAGAAAGCCTCACCTTTCTCCTGAAGAATAGCTGGTAGTTTTGAACTGCCGTCCTTGAGGTTAGCAGCCTGATTTGTATCCACTATGCTACCAAAGCCCCTTGTGAATGTAATTAGCATCATGAATTGTACACTTAAAAATGGCTAAAATGGCAAGTTTTGTTATACATCTTTTGCCACAATTAAAAAAAATTTTAAAGGGCATGCTCTCTTCAATTTTCAAATAGATCAGCAGATAAATTATATATAGTGAGATAAAGTAAATGTAGAAAAATGTGAATAATTGCTGAATTTAGTCAGAGAGTATATAATGGTTGTATCAATCGTTCCACTCTTCTGCATGCTGAGAATTCTCATAGTTAAAAACTAGGGAAAAATTCAGAATCTTTGATAGTCCATGACAGAGAGATATGAGTTTGCAGAGTTTTGCTGTTTGTGATCACTCAGTATACCTCTTCAGGTAACAGCAGCTCTATTTCCTTCTAGGGGGTTACTCAGCTCTTGTGAAGATTTACAGCAAGGCTAGGGAACGTTTGGCCGGTGGGTTGTATGCTGTTGTTGTTAAGTGCCGTGGAGTCGGTCCCCACCCATAGCGACCCTGTATAGGGTTTCCAAGGAGCAGCTGGTGAGCTTGAATCGCTGACCTTGCAGTTCAAACGGCTTTGCAGTCTGGCGCATTAACCCA
>NW_006424809.1:0-1274 GCF_000296735.1 Chrysochloris asiatica | reverse complement strand
ATATAAGTTTTTAATTTTTAGTATGTCCCAAACATTTATTTTGCCTACATTTTTTGTGTAGTTTTCAAAATGTTTGGTAGTCTGTGTATTCCTTGAATTAGTGCCTTCAAATTTGTCCCTATTTTATCATTGAAGGCCTTCATAATTCTGGGAATCACATTTAGGTCTTTAATCTATGTTGAGTTGGTTTTTGTATAAGGCGTGAGGTGAAGGTCTTGATTCAATTTTTGCATATCGCTTTCCAGTTCTGCCAGCACCATCTGTTAAAAAGACTATCCCCTCCCCATGCACTATATTTAGGAACTTTGTCAAAAATCAGTTGACTGTATGTAGATAAGTTAATTTCTGGATTCTTGATTCTGTTCCATTGATCTATGTATCTTTCATTGTACCAGTACCAACCTGTTTTGACCACTCTAGCCATGTAGTAAATTTTGAAGTCGGGGAGTGAGAGGCCTCCAACCTTATTTGCTTCTTAAGTCATGCTTTGCTTATCCTGGGTCTCTTTTCTTTCCATATAAAGTTTGTAAATATTTTTTCCATCTCTTTGAAGAATGCTGTTGGAATCTGGATTGGGATTACTTTATATGTGTAAATTGCTTTGGGCAGTGTTGACATTTTCACAATGTTAAGTCTTCCTATCCAGGAGCATGATACATTCTTCCATTTTTGTAGGTCTCTCTTGATTTCTTGTAGTAGTGTTTTGTAGTTTTCTTTGTATAAATCCTTTGTTTCTCTGGTTACATTTATTCCTAGATAATTCATCTTTTGGGTGTAAATGATATTGCATTCCTAATGTCTTTTCAGTGCTGTTGTTTTTGGTATAGAAGAATCCAACTGATTTTTGTATATTGATTTTATACCCTGACACTTTGCTGAATCTTCCTATGAGGTCCAGTACCTTTTTTACTGAGTCTTTAGGGTTTTCTACATATAGAATCATATCATGCAAATAGAGAGAGTTTTACATTCTCTTTGCCAATTTGTATGCCTTTAATTTCCCTGTCTCTCCACATAGCTATTGCTAAGATTTCCAGCACAATATTGAATAGGAGTGGTGACAAAGGGCATCCTTGTCTGGTTCCTGTTCACAGAAGGAAGGCTTTCAGTTTCTCTCCCTTGAGAGTAATATAGGCTGTTGGTTTTGTATATATGCTCTAAATTATGTTGAAGAATTACCCTTCAATTCCTATTTTGTTGAGTGTTTTTATCAGGAATGGATGTTGGATTTCTTCAAATGCCTTTTCTGAATCAATTGATATGATCATGTGGTT
>NW_006424808.1:0-1315 GCF_000296735.1 Chrysochloris asiatica | reverse complement strand
CTCAAAGGCATCAATTCTTCTACGATCTTCCTTATTCACTGCCCAGCTTTCGCATCCATATGAGGCTATTGAAAACACCATGGCCTGGGTCAGGCACTCCTTGGTTACATCTTTGCTCTTTAACACTTTAAAGAAGATTTTGCTGAAGACTTGTCCAATGCAATATATCATTTGCTCTCTTGAATGAGCATTAATTATGGATCCAAGTAAAGTGAAAATTTTGACAGCTTCAATCTTTTCTCCATTTATCATGTACTGTTTCTTGGTCCAGTGAGGATTTTTGTTTCCTTCTGATGCTTTCTGTATCATTCAATATTTTGCTCATAGAATTCTTCAATACCATAAGTCTACGCTTGGATTTTTCTTCAGTTCCCTCATCTTGAGAAATGTCCAGTGTGTTCTTCCCTTTTGGTTTTCAAACTCCAGGTCATTGTACATTTTATTATAATATTTGACTTTGTCTTCTTGAGCTGCTCTTTGAAATTTTTTATTTAGCTCATTTACTTCCTCATTTCTTCCTTTTGCTTTAGCATCTCTATGCTGGATAGCAAGTTTCAGAGTCTCTTCTGACAAACATTTTGGTCTTTCCTTCTTTCTTATCTTCTTAATGACCTTTTGCTTTCTTCCTGTATGATGTTCTTGATGTCATCCCACAACTCTTCTGATCTTTGGTCTTTAGTATCTAATGAAACAAATCAGTACTTCAGATGATCTCTAAACTCAGGTGATCTATGTTCAAGGTCATATTTTTACTCTCGTGGACTTGTTTTAACTTTTTTTAGCTTCAGCCTGAACTTGCATATGAGCAATTGATGGTATGTTACACAGTCTGCTCCTGATTTGTTTTGGCTGATTATATGGAGCTTTTCCATCATGTCTTTCCACAGATGGAGTCAATTTGTTTTCTGTGTATTCCATTTGGTGAGGTCTATGTGCATGGTCTTTTACGTTGTTTAAAAATAGTATGTGCAACAAATAAGTCATTGATCAGATAGAGATGGGGGCATGGAGGACTCTAGATTCATCAACTAGGAAGAGAAGGACTAGGAACTGGTGGCCGGGAGCAGACTTGCAGAATGTGCCCTTTGGAGATGTAATTGATTATATATGCCTGAGTGGGGTTTTTTGTTTGTGTGTCTTTTAAAACAAAAAAGCTAAAGTGGATAAAGAGAAATACTTTTAACTGATGGTATATGGAGGGGATTATAATCAATGTAATGAAAAAAAAAAAAAAAAATAAGTCATTGATCTTGAAAAATTCTATCAGGCAGTCTCTAGCATCATTTCTATCACTAAGGCCATATTTTCCAACTAC
>NW_006424807.1:0-1315 GCF_000296735.1 Chrysochloris asiatica | reverse complement strand
AAGGAAAACACCAAAATGGATGTCAGAAAAGACTCTGAAACTTGTTCTCCACTGTAGAAATGCTAAAGCAAATGGAAAAAGTAAGCAGTTAAAAGAGCTGAATAGAACATTTTCAAAGGCAGGCCAGAAAGACAAAGTTAAATATTATAATGAAATGTGCAAAGACCTGGAGTTAAACAATCAAAATTGAAGGACACACTCAGCATTCCTCAAGAGGATACTGAAGGAAAAAAAACAAGCCTCGACTTGAAATAGTGAAGAATTCTATGGGCAAAATGGAGTCCTGGTGTGACACTGCAGGCTAATGCACTGAACTGCAAAATCATTTGTTACTGACTTAACGTCACTTAACAACAACAACATGGGCAAAACAACATGGGCAAAATATTGATGATGCAGAAATCGTCAAAAGATGATAGAAAGAATACACAAGAAGCACTATACCAAAAAGAAATGGTCAATGTTCAGCCATTTCAAGAGGCAGCTTATGATCAAGAACCAATGATATTGAAGGAAGAAGTACAAGGTGAAAGTATACAGCAGCAGGAAGTGATGTAAAACAAACTGAAATATTTCAACAAACTGATGCAAAACTAGAGGCACTCCTTCATCTAGACCAAGAAATTTGGAAGACAACTACCTGGCCATGTTACTGGAAGATCCATATTTATGCCAATTCCAAAGAAAGGTAACCCAACAGAATGTAGAAATCACCAGACAATATCTCTAATATCACATGCAAGTAAAATTTTACTAAAGATAATACAAAACAGCTACAACCATACAGTAAAAGAGAACTTTCAGAGGTTCAAGCTGGATATAGCTAGGACGTGGAATGAAGGATATCATTGCTGAGATGAGATGGAGCTTTGCTGAAAACAGAGCAAACCAGAAAGATGTTTCTCTGTACTTTATGGATTATGCAAAGGCTTTTGATTGGGTGGATCATGACAAACTATGGACATTGCCATGGATGAGTATTCGGGAACACTTAATTGTGTTCATAAGGAACATGTACATGTGTGGCAGGATTGTGTGCTTTCATCATACATACTCAATATGTATGCTGAGCAAATAATGTGAGAACCTGAAAGAAAAAACGTGGCATCAGGATTGAAGAAGGACTCATTAACAATCTGCTATATGTCACTCATCTGTCAGCTTGTCATACCATGGTGGCTTGTGAGCTGCTGTGATTCTGAAAGCTATGCCACTGGTATTTTAAATACCAGCAGGGTCACCCATGGTGGACAGGTTTCAGATGAGCTTCCAGTTGAAGACACATAAGGAAGAAGGAGTGACAAACTACTTCTGA
>NW_006424806.1:0-1216 GCF_000296735.1 Chrysochloris asiatica | reverse complement strand
GGCTGTCTCCATCTTTTTGCTATTGTAAATAGCACTGCTATGAACATTGGTGTGCATATATCTACTCGTGTTATGGCTCATATTTCTTGTGGGTAAATACCAAGTAGAGGAATTACTGGATAATAAGGTATTTCTATTCCTAACCTTCTGAGGAAGCGCCATATTGCTTTCCAGAGAGGTTGGACCATTTTGCAGTCCCACCAACAATGTAGAAGGGTCCCAGTCTTTCTGCATCCTTGCCAGCATTTGTTGTCCTCTACTTTTTTGATCTTTGCTGCTATTACTGGTGTGACATGATATCTCATTGTTGTTTTGATTTGCATCTCTCTGATTGCTAGTGCTCGTAAACATTTCTTCATATGTTTGTTGGCTGTCCGGATCTCCTCCTTGGTGAAGTGTCTGTTCATGTCCTGTGCCCATTATTTATTTATTTATTTATTTTTGTCTTTTTCTTGTAGAGGTTTTGTAGTTTCCTCTATATTTTAGAAATGAGTCCCTTATCTGATGTGTCATTGCAAAAGATAATTTCACATTCTGTGGGTTCCCTTTTTACTCTTTTGGTGAAGTTTTTTGATGCACATAAGTTTTAAATTTTTAGTATGTCCCACTCATCTATTTTGTCTACTTTTGTTTGTGTACTTTTCAAAATGTTTGGTAGTCTGTATATGCCCTGAATTAGCGCCCTCACATTTGTCCCTATTTTTTCATTGATGACCTTCATAATTTTGGGATTCACATTTAGATCTTTAACCTATGCTGAGTTTGTTTTTGTATAGGGCGTGAGGTAAAGGTCTTGTTTCAATCTTTTGTATATCGCTTTCCAGTTCTACCAGCACCATCTGTTAAAGAGACTATCTCTTCCCCATGCAATATACCTAGGCACTTTGTCAAAAATCAGTTGGCTGTATGTGGCTGTATTAATTTCTGAATTCTCGATCCTCCATCTTCTTTTGATGCTTTCTGCATCATTCAATAATTTGTCCACAGAATCCTTCAGTAACGAAAGTTGAGGGATGAATTATTTCTTCATTTCCCCCAGCTTGAGAAATGTGGAGCGTGTTCTTCCTTTTTGGTTTTCTTCCATTTTTGTAATATTTGACTTTTATCTTCTCGAGATGACCTTTGAAAATTTCTGTTCAGCTCTTGTACCTCCTTATTTCTTCCATTTGTTTTAGTATCTCTATGCTGGAGAGCAAGTTTCAGTGTCTCTTCTGAC
>NW_006424805.1:0-1316 GCF_000296735.1 Chrysochloris asiatica | reverse complement strand
ATTGCAATGATTACAATCTCCTCCGTGCATCATCATTCAACAGTATTTGCTTCCATTCTTTCTGGTTTTCTTTTTCTTTTTGGGGGGTGGGGTGGGGTGGGGAGGTAGGGGGTGG
This sequence comes from Chrysochloris asiatica, assembly GCF_000296735.1. Lineage (NCBI taxonomy): Eukaryota > Metazoa > Chordata > Mammalia > Afrosoricida > Chrysochloridae > Chrysochloris > Chrysochloris asiatica. The sequence continues at coordinate 1,201 of NW_006424805.1, read as the reverse complement.
AGTGGTGAGATGTACACAAAAACACTTAGGAATATATAATAATTTAAACCAAAAGGCACATTCTGCAAGACTGCCTCCTGCCCACCAGCACTCAGTCCCTCTCTTTCCATGAGTCTAGTGTGCTCAGCTGCTCCCTCTCTCCATGTCCTCATCTCTGCCTCCATCTCTGGTGTTGCTGCTTCTCTGGATAAGGTCGCACATTCCACTTGTGCTCTTTTCCCTTGGTGGTCGTAGGGTCCTCTGTTTCTGGACTTTAAGACTCCTGCATTTTTGTTACAAAATTTCTACCTTTTTACAGTTGTGACTATCTCAATTAGTCATGATAACAATTACTCGCTATTGAATCCTAAGAATCTTATCCCCATCTCTTTTCACCAGACCCATCCAGACAAGCTGAAATCTTTTCAGTGGTGACTCTATTTGCCCCCCGCACACTCTTAAACTAAACTCTGTCTTGAAAACTTGTAAACCAGTCACTTTGTGCCTCATTGCTCCCTCATTTTAGGTAGCCAATGTCTAAGTTGCCTGCCCCTATCTATCTACCCTGTATACAGAGGGGATAGGCTTGATATCTGATATGAAGACTCCTTCCCTCTCAGTTGGTATTTTGATCTACTACATCCAGAGTATAGGTCACATTCATCAAATTGTAGCAATTTACCCTCATTTCCTTTATGAAAAATTGCTTTTTTTTTTTAAATCTTCCTCTAGTTGAGTTCTGATTATCAAGCCATCCAGGCTAGGTCAAATGGGTACTATCTGCAACTTTGGGTGTTCTTGTGCATCTCCCCTCACTTCATATCAGCTGGACGCTTCACTCTCAGCGCTAGCCCTCTGTTGGCTATGTCCTTGTCCATGGGCTCAGGAGTCCCCAGGTTTCACCACACTTTGGACAAACCAGCCCTTCCTCTTCTCTCTCTCATCTCCAGGTCATTGGGAGTCTATAGAACATGGTTGAACTCAGCCTATTTCTTCATTGCTGCCTTTCCCCCTCTTCCACTCACCAATAGATCAATGTGGTTACATGCCTACTTAGTCTTGGAGGGGGGCTTGTCCTGCAGGGACTTGATTGCGTGCCTTGATGACTTCCTGACAAATAACTTGCTTATTCTTGTAGTCGTACATCATACTGCCATTTTGGGGGGTGGGGTTTTCCTGCAGATATTTCTTTGAAGATATATCTTCTGTTGCTCTAGCTCTT
>NW_006424804.1:0-1255 GCF_000296735.1 Chrysochloris asiatica | reverse complement strand
AATTCAGTGATGTGTAGTCTTCAAGTTGTACACCAATTCTTCTCCTCCACTTTTGAGCTGCTTTTCCTCCCTTATCAGAACTCATTGCCCCTTACAGCCTCCTATCTAAGTTTTTGAGCTACCGTTGTCAATTTGACCCCACGTAGGTAGTTTTATAAAAGCACAATGCATGTGACAGACATTCCTTACTAGTTAAGGCTAACTACTGTTTGGTTTAAAGAAGACCTCAGGCAGTATTTTTGGTTTATACTTTAAGATTTAAAGATTCTCTCAGTGTAATAGTGGAGTCCTGGTGTGGTACTGTGGGTTAATGCACTGGACTGCAAGGTCGGTTTGAACGGCGAGGTCAGTGGTGCAAGCTAACCAGATACTCCTCAGAAACCCTATACAGGCTTGCTATAAATTGGAACCGACTCCATGGTTCTTAGCAACAACAATAAAAACAGTGCAATAGTTTCAGGGATTCATCCAGTCTGAATGGCTCCAGAAAGTCTGGATCCTACCAGAGTTGAAAATTATTTTCTCACTTGCTGTCTGGACTCTGCTATCGACACTCACTAAAACAGTCAGTAGCCAGGCAGTTTCCAGTAGTCATCATTACGGTTCATCTGTGTCTGAGCTTGTACATCTTTCTCCACTTGTCTCTACTCTCCAGCCTCTTTGCTTCCTTCCCTCCACAAACACTCTGTGTATCTCTAAGAAAGCCCAGGAGGATTCTGCTGTAACTATCCACTTTGGGGTCTTTGCCACCATGGAGAGGCAGGGTTCTGCATGCCGGGTTCACATCTGTGGCTCCCAGGAAATATTGAACCACGTGGAGGAAGGGATGAGTATACCGAATGTTCTTTCTCCAGTTTTCATTTGGGTATATTCAAGGACATGCCTTATTCTAAACTACTTTTGTTCCTTGATTTATGCTGCTGGAGTGGATTTCTGGCTCGCTTAATCTTCTATTCATTTCCTCCGCCACTGCCAATACCAGATAGCATATGCATATATGTTAATGTTATCCAGTACTAAGCAAATTGAGACCATAAATAGGTGATTAAACACCTGTGTGTTAATGCGTTGGATTGCAAAGTCAGTCTGAACTGCAAGATTGGTGGTTCAGACTCACCAGTTGTTCCTCAGAAACCCTATACAGTTTGGAATCTACTCAGTGGCACTTAACAACAACCACCACAAAGTGCAGCATATGGCATGGTGATGGTGGTGGTGGTGGTGGTGGTTTCGGTCTGTTGTGTTTTGGTCTGTT
>NW_006424803.1:0-1297 GCF_000296735.1 Chrysochloris asiatica | reverse complement strand
AGCGTAGTGGTTACGAATTGGGCTGCGAACCTTAAGGTCAGCAGTTCGAAACTACCAGCCGCTCCGCGGGAGAAAAATGAGGCTTTCTACTCCCGTAAAGATTTACACCCTCGGAAACCCTGTACAGGGTCGCTATGGGTCGGAACCGACTCGACGATTCTTAACAACAACAACAACAAATACTTTTTGTATCCCCCCCCACCCTGCAGCCTTTGCACTGACAATGCATTACAAAACCAAATTTATTAATATAGTACACACTGTCATTCTTTACTTAACATTTTTCTCTCAGCTAGCAAATTCCTCCCAGGCAGCGTGTACTGAATGAGAAGGCAGTAAAATCTGAGTTCTGGAATCCCCTTTGCCAACAATTTGTAAGATGTTGAGAAGTCAACTTTTCAACTTCTCAGCTAAAATCACTACATGATCTGAAGTCATAATCTTTACTCCTTAAAAGTTTTCACACATTCACTTCTCTTCACCATTCTAACGGGCTTCAATAATGTCTTTCTTATGACCTCCTCAGGTGACCCTGCTCTTAAATAGTGGGCTGTCCCCTTCCTGGGAAGACACCTTGGGTCACCGCCCCCAAACAGCCTGGTCCCTCCTTTTAAAGACACAGACAACCTCCTTAAATTGATGGAGGTTCTCTCTTTGCTTGCCAACAAGCTCTACTTTGCACCCCTTTTGCTGGCCAGTTCCTGCACTCAAACCTCAGCCCCCTCTTCTCTCTTCCTATAAACCCTTCCCTTTTTCTGGTACTCTCGCCAATAAAGGGCGGAGAATCCAGAGCCACATTGATCTTCAGACTCTCAGGGGTTATCAGAACTTACAATTCAGCCCCAAGACTCTGAAGGTGTGTCCAATCCCATATCTGCAACCGAATCCAAGACCCCCCGTTTCTAGTCAAAATCCTCAAGAATTGTCGTAGCCTTGACAGCTTGAGCTAGGCCCCCACGCCCCCTGAGCCCAACCTGTCCCGGGCTCGAGAACACCACCTAAAACCCAACTCAGCTCCAGGTCTAGCCTCCACCAAACTCAGTGGACCCCAAAACACGGTTCCAATGTGGACCCCTCTTCGTGACCCCGGCTCCGACCCCACCACCAGCTCCCGCCAGTTCTTGGGCCCCCGAAGGCCACCCCGTGCAGAGCCTGGCCCGACCCTGCACTCCCTCAGCGCCCCGGACCCCGCGTCCCACACCCTCCCCACCTCTTAGTCAAGCCCCTGCTTCCACCAGCGCCCCCGCCCGCAGGCCTGGGGCCCGCTCCCCAACATGGCGACGGGGACACCAGCCCG
>NW_006424802.1:0-1260 GCF_000296735.1 Chrysochloris asiatica | reverse complement strand
ACTTAGAGAGATTTTAACATTTAGCTCCTATAGCCTGGAAATGAAATTTCCAGCAGGAGCAATTTATACAGAAAACCATAGGCTCTGGTTCCAAATTTCTGGTCACCACACACTAGCTTTGCAAATATTAACAAGATCTTTACCTTTCTATGTTATGGTTTCCTCATCTGTAAATCATATAAAACAATAACACAGCACATAATTCTTATGAATAATCAATGACACATTAATACATATTAAATGTCCTGCCCAACTCAGTAGACGTTCAATTAATACATGACTTCTAAGTAAAAATGGGTTCCAGTTGTAACCCTAAAATCAGTGGCCCATTAAGATGTACATAAAATTGGTATAGAAAAGCAATTGCAACCATCACCTGCTTTGAAAACTGTAGTGCTGATCATTTACCTAAAATACCTTTAATATTTTAGAACAATCGTTGTACAAAGAGATACTAATGAATTAGGGCTTAAATAAATTGAAGTGAGTGAAGTTGGTGAGCTAAGGATGCTCATCCCAGACCTATGTTTCTACTATTCTTTGAAGGCCGCCTGCATATGGCTGCACAAGCTGTCACCATCCATACCTAAGGTGTGGGTCAGCATGGAAAATATTACTATATACCTTGAGAAAGAAACATTTTTCACCTCATAGACCCAAAGCCATTATTATTATTATTTGTAAGGAGTCTGACTCCAGACCCTTTGTGAGACCTAAAACCCCTTGTGAGATTTTTCAGGCCTGAACATAGGTAAGTATAAAGACTTTACTTAAAGGAGATCTGTTGGTGCAGTGATTAAACTTATGGTTGCTAACCAAAAGGTTCATGATTTGAATTTGTCAGCTGCTCCACCATAAAGATTACAGCCTTGGAAACACTATGCAACAGTGTACTCTTTCCTAGGGTCACTATGAGTCTGTATTCACTCAACAATGGTTTTTACTTGACAGTTCTTCTAAGGAAAGCTGCTCTCCCTACACTCATCTTTTCGTGGAGTAGCTTCCAACTCATCTTAGTGCACATTTTGGAAAGAGTTTCAAAGACACGGTCTTCCCCCTCCAGCCCTCCTGACAAGCCCATGCTCTTATCCACATTTGCACTTTTAGTCTATGTACTGATTTGGTGGACTTATAGAAAAATTATCAGCTGAAGTCCTTCCCAGGTACCTCTGCCAAAGCCATCTCAGAAGCGTTGACGATCTTTATCTGATTCCGTATTTTTTGTGCCTATACAAGGTTGCTTTGATACTTCCCCCTGGT
>NW_006424801.1:0-1204 GCF_000296735.1 Chrysochloris asiatica | reverse complement strand
TGTAGCTAGAACTCTGTATATGGAAATGTTGCACTAACATGCCATGTAGTTTGCTCCCCATATATGGACATTGTGGACTCATCTGCCATGTAGCTAGCTCTCTGTACATTGTTTTGTTGGACTGATTTGTCAAGTATTTAGCTCTCTGTATCTGAACATATTGGACTTGTCTGCCATGTAGCTAGCTCCCAGTATATAAACATATTGGACACATCTGCCATGTGGCTAGAACTCTGAATATAAAAATGTTGCATTACTCTGCCATATACTATATATACAGATCTCTGTATATAGACAAGTTGGACACATCTGCCTTGTAGCTAGAACTCTGTATATGGAAATGTTGCACTACCCTGCCATGTAGATCGCTCTCTGTATCGGAACATATAGGACTTGTCTGGCATGTAGCTCGCTTTCTGTATATGGACATTTTGAACTACTCTGCCATGTAGATAGGTCTCACTATATGGACACGCTGGCCATATCTGCCATTTAGCTAGAACTCTGTATATGGAAATGCTGCACTACCCTGCCAGGTATATTGCTCTCTGTATATGAACAAATTGGACTTGTCTGCCATGTAGCTAGCTCTCAGTATATGGACATTTTGGACTCATCTGCCATGTAGCTTGAACGCTGTATATGGAAATGATGCAGGACTCTGCCATGTAGCTAGCTCTCTGTATATGGACATTTTGGAATTGTCTGTCATGCAGCTAGCTCTCTGTGCATGAATATTTTGGACTGATCTGCCATGTAGCTAGCTCTCAGTATATGGACACGTTGGACACATCTGCCATGTAGCTAGAACTCTGTATATGGAAATGTTGCACTTCCCTGCCATGTAGCTATCTCTCTTATATGGACATTTTGTATTCGTCTGCCATGTAGCTAGCTCTCTGTACGTGGATATGTTGGACTGAACAGCCAAGTAGAAAGCTCTTTATATATGAACATATTGGACTTTTCTACCATGTAGCTAGCCCTCAGTATATGGACACGTTGGACACATCTTCCATGTAGCTAGAACTCAGTATATGAAAAAGTTCCACTACTCTGCGATATAGCTAGCTCTCTTTATATGGACAAGTTGGATTCATCTGCCTTGTAGCTGTTGTTGTTGTTAAGTGCCATCGAGTCGGGTCCGACCCATAGCGACCCTGTACAGGGTTTCTGAGTGTGTAAATCTTTACGGGAGTAGAAA
>NW_006424800.1:0-1316 GCF_000296735.1 Chrysochloris asiatica | reverse complement strand
GACATCAGCAATGATATCTCTCGTTCAACGGCCTCTTCTGAATCCAGCTTGAACCTCTGGAAGTTCTCTGTCAATGTATGATTGCAGTCGTTTCTGTATTACCTAGTCTCTCCTTGGAACCCTTTAATTATTTTAATTTTCTTCAGCTTCAGTTTGAACTTGCATATGAGCAATTGATGTTATGTTTCACAGGCTGCTTTGTTCCTGTTTTGGCTGATGATATGGAGCTTTTCCAACATCTTTCCCAGATGTAATAAATTTGATTTCTGTGTATTCCATATGGTAAGGTTCATGTATCTAGCTGTTTTTATATTGTTTCAAAAAGATATTTGCAATAAAGAAGTCAGTGGTCTTGCAAAATTCTATCATGGGATCTCCAGCATCCTTTTTCACCAAGGCCATATTTGCCAACTACTAATCCTTCCTCTTTCCACCACTCGTTTGTCAGTTTGTCATACTGTGGTGGCTTGTGAGTTTCTGTGATTCTGAAAGCAATGTCGCCGGTATTTTAAATACCAGCAGGATCACCCATGGTGGACAGGTTTCAGATGAGCTTCCAGGTCAAGACAGACTAGGAAGAAAAAGTGACGAACTACTTCCAAATCTTAAGTCACTGAAAACCTTATGAATAGCAGAGAAACACTGTCAGCTATAGTGCCGGAAAATGAGCCCCTAAGGCATTCAAAGGTTGGAAGGCATTCAAAATGCAACTGGGGAAGAGCTGCCTCCTCAGAGTAGAGTTGACTGTGACAAAGCGAATGGAGTAAAGCTCATGGGAGAAACGCCTGCAGGACCTTCATTTGCCGCTGGGGCACAACTCAAAATGAAGAGAGACAGCTGTAAACATCCATTGAAAATAGGAACATGGAATGTATAAAATATGAATCTGGGAAAATTGGAAGTTGTCAAAAATGAAACGGAACACATAAACATCAATATCTTAGGCATTAGTGAGCTGAAATGCACTGGTATTGGCCATTTAGAATCTGACAACCACAAAGTTTACTATGACAGGAATGAAAACTGAAGAGGAATGGTGTTGCATTCATCATCAAAAAGAACATATCCAGATCAGTCATGAGGAACAACACTATCTGTGATAAGATAATACCCGTGCACCTACAGGGAAGCCCAGTTAATACCACTATAATTCAAATTTATCCATAACTACTAAAGTCATTGAGGATGAAATAGAAGAATTCTACCAACTTTTTCAATCTGAAATTGATCAAACATGCAATCAAGATGTATTGATCATTAATGGTGATTAGAATGCAAAGGTTGGAAGCAAAGAGGAAGGATCAGTTGTTGGAAAA
>NW_006424799.1:0-1316 GCF_000296735.1 Chrysochloris asiatica | reverse complement strand
CCTTGTTCTATTCGAACAACTGTGTTTTGGTCTGTGTACAGGTTCCTCATGAGTACAATTAAATGTTCTGAAATACTCATTCTTTGCAATGTTATCCATAGTTTGTCATGATTCACAGTAAGAAACCTTTGCATAATCAATAAAGCACAAGTAAACATTTTATGATATTCTACAGTCAACATCCATCTGATGTTAACAATGATATCTCTAGTTTCAAGTCCTTTTCTTAATCTGGCTTGAGTTTCAGGCAGTTCCCTGTCAATGTTTTGTTGCAACCAATATTGAATTATTTTCAGCAAAATTTAACTTGCATATGGAATTTATAATATTGTTAGGTGATTATCACATTTCGTTGGGTCACCTCTCTTTGGAATGGGCACAAATTTGGAAATCTTACAATTGGTTGACCAGAGAGCTGTCCTCCAAATTTTTTAGTACAAGAAAGTGAATGTCTCCAGGGCTGTATCATTTTGTTGAAAGATTTCAATTTGTACTCTGTTTATTCCAGGAGCCTTGTTTGTTTGTCAATGCTTTCAGTTCAGTTTGGACTTCTTCCTCCAGTACCATAAATTCTTAATCTTATGCTACCTCTTGAAATGGTTATAGTGACCTTTTCTTTTTGGTACAGTGACTTTGTATTCCTTCTATCTTTTTTGATGCTTTCTGCATCCTTCAATATTTTGCCCATAGAATCCTTCAATATTGCAAGTTGACACTTGAAATTTTTCTTCAGTTTTTTCAGCTTGAGAAATGCTAAGTGTGTTCTTTCCTTTTGTTTTTATAACACCAGGTCTTTGAACATTTCATTTTAATTCTTGACATTTTCTTTTCCAGCTGCCCTTTGAAGTTTTCTGTTCAGCTCTTTTACTTCCTCATATCTTTCATTCACTTTAGCTTCTCTATGATCAAGAGTATGTTTCAGATTCTCTTTCATTTTTTTTTTTTTAAGTTTTTATTGTGAATTGAATGAATGTTTACATGGCACATCATCAGTTTCACATTTAATAAATCATATACTTTGTTTCATTAAAATGATTATAATCCTCTCCATGAACCATCAGTTAACAGTATTTAATCTCTACTCACCTTAGCTCTTTTTTGAAAAACACTCAGGCATATATAATAATTTACAACACCAAAGGGCACATTCTGCAAGTCTGCCTCTTGGCCGCCAGCTCTCAGTCCCTCTCTTCACATGACTCTAAAGTCCCCAACTGCTCTCGTCTCCATGTCCCCATCTCTGCCTCTATCTCTGGTGTCACTGCTTCCCTGGATAAGGTCCTGCATCCTGCTTGTGCTCTTCTCCCTTAATGGTC
>NW_006424798.1:0-1316 GCF_000296735.1 Chrysochloris asiatica | reverse complement strand
TCAAGTGAACAGGTCTGGAAAGGGGAAGCAGGTAGACATTAACGTGGGGCTTTGTTCCTTCCTGGAGGTGGGTCAAGAACAGGAGATTAGCTTTGTCAGTTGCCTGAGGCTGGGGTGGTCTGCTGCTTACTTCCTGGGATGTGAACTTTGCTGCAGTAATAAAGTGTGGGCTTGTGGGACAAGGGTCCTGTGCCTGCTTCTGCAGGTCTGCCTGCCTCACTATGACCTTGGATGGCAAAGAAACAAGGTTTGAAGAAGCTCCAAAAAACGAAAAGTATGTTTCCCCTTGTTATGGAAATTATAAAGACTCAAAGAATAGGGTTCTTGACTATTACAATTGAAATGACAAAATGTAGAATTAAGTGTGGACTCACCCACAGAGACTTCAGATATGTGACACCCTATTTTATGTTCTCAACTTTGTCATTGCAAAAAAAAAAAATCATATTGTATCTTACTTAATTTGGGCACAGATATCTCATTATTTTTTGGAGTCCTGCTGTGGCACTGAGCGTTAATGTGCTGAAATGCAAAGTTGGTTTGAACTGCAAGGTCAGCAGTTCAAGCTCACCAGTCGCTTCTCAGGAGCCCTATACAGGGTTGCTGTGTGTTAGAACTGACTCAATGGTACTTAACAACAATAACATCACATTATTTTAAAATGTGAGATCATTTATATATGTATGTTGTTGTTGTTAAGTACCGTGGAGTTGGTTCTGATTCATAGCAACCCTGTAACAGGGTTTCCAAGGTTGTAAATCTTTACTAGCTCAGAATGCCTCATCTTTGTTCCGCAGAACTGCTGGTAGTTTCGAACTGCTGCCCTTGAGGTTGGCAGCCTGACTCATAACCACTACACTACCAGAGGATAGGTATAATTTTTTCTCAAATCACGAATAATGGGAGATAGATTATAATTTGTATGTAAAATCCCTGGATTGTTCTTATTTCTCAAGGCTTCAGGGAATCCACAGAGAGGGCAAAAGATATAAAGTACCTATTATTGTACAATACAACAACCTTGTTGTACGTTTTTGCTGGCAGGCTCAAACCCTGGACTGTGACTCACAGTATAGTGCTTATCTTATGGAGTTACAGATGTGCTCCCATCTGTAACCCTAATGCAACCATAATTCCTTTTTCTATAAGACAGTCTTAAAGTGTATAATTTCAGTTCAACTCTTTACAGGTGTATCACTTACTGACAGCAATTACATAAATTGGCTATCCAACAATACTCTTAATAAATGCAAGTTTCTTATTACCATCCATGGTTTCATTGGACATCCCAGTTAATTGATCTTGCATCATATTTA
>NW_006424797.1:0-1308 GCF_000296735.1 Chrysochloris asiatica | reverse complement strand
CATCTCATACCAGCATTAGCAGCAAAGTTCAAAACACAAATGCTGGTGAGGCTGTGGAGTGACAGGAACCCTCCTACTTTGTGGTTGGGACTATAAAATTGTTAATCCCTCTGGAAAATGCTATAGTCTTTCCAAGAAAGTTGGAAATAGAAATGCCTTATGATCCAGCGGTTCCTCTACTTGGTATATATTCACAAGAAATACAAGTCAGAACACGAGTAGATATATGCACACCAATATTCATCATGGCACTATTCATAATAGCAAAAATATGGAGACAGCCTAAATGCCCATCAATGGAAGAATGGATGAATAAACCTTGGCATATACACACAATGGAATACTATGCAGCATTGAAGAATAGTGACAAATCTGCAAAACACCTCATAACATGGAAGAATCTGGAGAACATTATGGTGAATGAAATTCATCTATCACAAAAGGACAAATATAGTATGAAACCATTATTGTAAAAGCTTTTGAAAAGTTTTCCATTCTAAAAGAAACATTTTTGATGGTTACCAGGATTGGGAAGGAGGGGAGAGTAATTCACTGGCTTGAGGGTAGACACGTTAGCTCAGGTGACCAGAAGGGTAATATAATATAGTATTATTAATATTACTTTCACCTGGAAGGCTTGTATTCTGGATCAGACAAACTTAACTAACAGGTTAGACAAGCAACATCCAAAAATTTAAAGTATAATATAGCTACTGTGGGGCCTAAGAGGGATAAAAACCAAGTGACTGAAGGAAACTCTCCTAGTATTTGATCTGATATGTTCTTAGCCAAGATTAGAATATGTTCTCAGGGGAAGAATGTTAAAACTGCTCTTACTTTAGACAAGAATTTCTGTCCCAGTAAATGACAGGTGATTCAAGAGTGACCAGAAATTCATTCACTAGTCGAACTGTTTCCTAATTACCAAGCATTGTTGTTATTGTTGTTAGGTGCCATCGAGTTGGTACCAACTCATAGCGACCCTATGAACAACAGAATGGAATATTGCCCGGTCCTGGGCCAACCTCACAATTGTTGCCATGCTTGAGCCCATTGATGCTGCCACTTTGCTAATCCATCTTGCTGGGGGTCTTCCTCTTTTTTTCCGACCCTCCACCTTATCAAACATGATATCCTTCTCCAGTGATTAGTCCATCCTGACAATATGTCCGAAGTATGAGAGAAAAAGTTTGGCCATTCTGGCCTCCAAGGAGCACTCTGGCTGCACTTCTTCTAACACAGATCTGTAGGTTCTTTTGGCAGCCCATGGCACTTTTAATATTCTCCTGTAACACCATAACTCAAATG
>NW_006424796.1:0-1316 GCF_000296735.1 Chrysochloris asiatica | reverse complement strand
CACTGGCATCAATGGTTGGTGGATAAGTTTCAATCATAGTTTTATTAACTAGTCTTCATTAAAGGCATATGGATATTATTTTGGATAGATCTTGAAATGTCCTTTTTGAACATGAATGCATCACTGTTCCTCATCAATTTGTCATTCCTAGCATAGTAAACTATGTGGTTGTCAGATTCAAAATGACTAATAGCAGTCCATGTCAGCTCACTAATGCCTAGGCTCTCAATGTTTATGTGTTTCATTTCATTTTTGATTCATTCCTGTTTGACTAGCTTCATACTTTGTACATTCTGTGTCCTGATTATTAATGGATGTTTACCACTGTTTCTCCAGATTTTGAGTTGTTCCCCATTCACCAAATTAAGGTCCTGACAGCTTTATTGCACTTGTGTCATCATGGTCAACTCTTCTTTGAGGAGGCAGCTCTGCCCAAGTTGCATTTTGACTGCCTTCTAAACTGAGGGCTCATTTCTGACTCTATCTGATAATGTTCTGGTGTTATTCATCATGTTTCAACATTTAATATTCTGTTGCTATCTGACAGTGTTTCACTGCTATACATAAGGTTTTCAGTGAATATTCAGAAATATTCTCTCTCCTTCTTATAGTCTTTCTTAAATTGGAAGCATCACTGAAACCTGTTTACCATGGGTGACTCAGCTGGTATTTAAAATACCAGTGGAATAGCTTCCAGATTCCACAGCAACGTGCAAACCACCACATTATGGCAAACTGATATAAGAGTGAGGCTTCCATTTAATTGCTGTTGTTGTTGTTGGGACTTACTTAATTTCTTTAAGCAGTGTTTTATAGCTATTCACTTACATTTTTTCATTTCACCAGTTAAATTAATTCTTAAATACGGATTTCCCCTGCTGTCTAAAAGTAGAGCACGCCCTATGAGTACTTTCACAAACTGACTTGAAGTGTAGAACCAATTACCATTAGTTTATATGGGTAAAGTTTGGAGTGTTCGCAGACCCAAGAAATCTATGAAATCATACCAAATAACACATAAAACCTAAAACACACTAACATACAGCCTTCGCAGAAATAGCTCAAAGCTATGATAGATTGTTGCTGAGATGCAGAAGGAAAGGAGTTTGATGATGTCACTTTCTCTGTTCAGGGTACATGCTGCCTCTTTAAGAACTTGATGCAAAAGAAACACTGAACAAAATCACCTTCGGATTTCTTTCTATTAGTGAACACAGGTACTAATATTGCTCTTTTATAAAAACTAAATAATAGAAAGAGAACTTTTGAAAAGAGGGGATTGTTATTGTTTTTGTTTTTAGGTACCCTTGAGTCAG
>NW_006424795.1:0-1255 GCF_000296735.1 Chrysochloris asiatica | reverse complement strand
GGAGGGGAGAGGAGAGGGAAGAGGAGGAGGGGATGGGGCGGTCGCCGAGAGGTGGCTGGGAGTCCGGCTGTTCCGGAGCTGCACGCTCTCCACGCACCGAAACCCTCGCACTGCAACGGACTTTGGCCCCAGAGCGTGGGGGTGAAGGTGGGATGTGTGGGGAGCAGAAACTGAGGCCTGGCTGAATGGCAGCCAGCACTGACTGCTTATAGGCACACAGGTCCACACGCCATAAAATGCAGTCTTTACAGAAATATATTCGCTCCTTCATTTATTCCTGAAATACTTGTTGTTGAGTGCCGTGGGGTCGGCTCCAACTCATAGCGACCCTGTAAAGGGTTTTCAAGAAGCGACTGTTGGGTTTGAACCACCAACCTTTCAGTTAGCTTATCCTACAGCGCCACTCCAGGCATTGTCTAGTTTTGGCATTGCATATGAGGCAATTGAAAATAAATGTTTCTTGACTGCTGCCTCCATGGGCACTGATGAGTAAGGAAGACCAAAGAAGAACTGAAGCTTTTGAATTACGGTTTTGATGAAGACTATTGTGGTGCTGTGGGCTAATTAATGCGTCGGACTGCAAAGTCATTTGAACTGCAAGGTTGGCAGTTCAAGCTCACCAGCTGCTCCCTCTAGAGGGTCGCTATGGGTCAGAATCAACTCGATGGCACGTAAATAACAACATTGAATATACCATGGACTGCAAAAAGAATGAACAAATCTATCTTGGAAGAAGTACAGTGAGGATGGCCAGAATTTGTCTCAGGTATTTTGGACATATTATCAGTAGGGACGGTGCCTGAAGAAGGGCATTATGTTTGGTAAAGTAGAAGGTTAGCAAAAACAGGAAGACCCTCAACGAGATGAATTGACATAGTGGACTCAAACATGGCAATAACTGTTAGGATGTTGCCCAACCACACAGTGTTTCCTTCTGTTCTATGTTGGGTCACTATGAATCTAAACCCACCTGAAGGCACCCAGAAACACTGGAGTCCTGATGTGGAGCTGTGGGATGATGCACTGGATTGCAAGGTCAGTGGTTCAAACTCACCAGCTGCAGACTATGAGTCAGAATTTACTCGCTGGCACTTAACAACAACAGCAATAACATTGGATTCCTGGTGTGATGCTGTATGATAAGCACTGGTCTGCTAACTGCAGGCAACCTTTTGAACCCACTGGCTATGAGTAGGGACCTATTCAAGGGCAATCAACAACAACAATAAAGGGATATGTTAATTGCAAGTGTTGA
>NW_006424794.1:0-1256 GCF_000296735.1 Chrysochloris asiatica | reverse complement strand
TCAGTTCTGACTCAGAGCAACCCTGTATAGGATTCCCAAAGCTGGGTCTTTAAGGGGGCAGAAAGTCTCCTCTTTCTACTGAGGAACATTGCCGTGGTTACAGTCCCCTCCATGCATCATCAAATATCCAGAGGGTATACCTCGCAAGCCTGCCCCCCAGTCATCAGCACATAGCTCCTCTCCTTCTCTGGATCTAAAGTTCCCAGCCACTTCATCTCTCCACATCATGGTCTCTGCTCCATCTCTGGCATCAACTGCTTCTCTGGGTAGGGTCTTGCACTCTGCTCTTCTTCCTTGATGGTCCTAGGGACCTCTGCTCCTGAACTGCAAAGTCAACCATTCCACTCCTTTTGCTACAAAACGTCTACCTTTACATTTCCAACCCTTGCAGTCAGTCCTATTAGCAATTATTCACTATTGTACCACAGAGACCTATCCCCATCTCCTTTCATCAGTCCTGCCCAGACAGATTGGATACTACTCAGTGGAGAGTCTACATTCCTCTGAGCCCTCTGAACCTAGGTTTCCTCTTGAAAGCTTGTAAGCCAGTCACTTCTTGCCTTTGTAGCGCCCCCATTTTGGGTAGCCAGTGTCCAAGTTGCCCATCCCTGTCCACTCTGTGTATGGAGGGGGTGGGCATGATCCTCACTGTAAAGATTTGCACCTTCTTTTGAGCTACTGTATCCATAGCTACTGCATCCATACAAGTTCATCAAACTGTATCAGATTACTCATTTCCCCTTTCTTTCTTCTTCTAGTTGAGCTCTGATCATCCAGTCATTGAAGCCAGGTCGAGTGGGTATTATCTGCAAGTGTGGGTGTTCTTGTGCCTATGCCCTCTCTTCTTATCTGCTGGATGCTTCACTCTCCACTCTAGTCCTCTGTGGCTATGTCACTGACTCACGGGCCAGGAGTCCCCAGGTCTTGCCACCTGCTGGTCAACCAGGTCTCCACCAGGTTGGCCAACCAGGTCTCCACAGGAGTGTATTGAATGTGGTAAGACTTAGCTCACAACTTCATTGCTGTTTTTCTCTCACTTCCCTTTATCAGTGACCAATGTGGTCACCAGTCAGACCGCATGTCTGCTCGTGTATTCCCCTTGAGTCTTAGTCTTGGAAGGGGGTTTGCCCTGAGGGGACCCTACCACTAGCTTTGATGTCTCCTAGGTGAGCAACTTGCTTGTTCTTGTAGTAGTCAGTCAGACTGCCGTTATTGTTTTGTATTTTTCCTGTCGGTCTTTTTTTTCAAGAAGTATC
>NW_006424793.1:0-1317 GCF_000296735.1 Chrysochloris asiatica | reverse complement strand
GTGCCATAGACTGCCAAAAGAACCAATAGATCTGTTTTGGAAGAAGTGCAGCCAGAGTGCTCCTTGGAGGCCAGGATGGCTGAGCTTCATCTCTCATACTTTGGACATAATGTCCAGAGGGAACAGTCACTGGAGAAGGATGTCATGCTGGGTAAGGTGGAGGGTCAGAGAAAAAGAGGAAGACCCCCAACAAGATGGATTGGCTAGGTGGCATCATTGATGGACTCAAGTGTGGCAGTGGTAATGAGGTTGGCCCAGGATTGGACATTGTTTGATTCTGCATGGGGTCGCTATGAGTGGGTTCCGGTCTGGAGTTAAGCCCACCTGAAAC
Source organism: Chrysochloris asiatica (assembly GCF_000296735.1). NCBI lineage: Eukaryota > Metazoa > Chordata > Mammalia > Afrosoricida > Chrysochloridae > Chrysochloris > Chrysochloris asiatica. The sequence goes on along the minus strand of NW_006424793.1, from coordinate 986 downwards.
AAGTCATCAGTGGGGCACAACTGTGCCCTCCACCTCAAAGTCAAGTGTCTCCCAACAGGTTACCCTAGGTTACTGGAAATCAGGATCTGCACTGATGGTAGATGGAGGTAGAAATTGTCCACCCCTGTGACCATAACAGAGCAGTGTGGGAGAAAGCATGAAATCACACCTTGCCCATGCTGTGTGAATGTGCTTTGACAGGAATCCTGTTGCCTAAGCGGCTCACAATATGGTTGTGCCAAATCTTACCGATCATTCATCATTCTGTGCTTATTTCACCATCCCTGCTCAGCTTCTCATTCCCACACTCAGGACACCTCTCTAACTTTTCCTGTGAAGCTGAGGGTTCTGGGATTTTCTTCTGAGTCTTTTTTATTGGGTTTCTCGTATCTTTGTTGTAGAGGGTCTGTGGAGTACGTCTGTTTAGTCTGCTGTGTTACCAGAAGTCTCTAAACATATTTAAGAAAAACAAAACAAAAAAAACCCTGAAAAACCCCAATTCTTGCCTTATCAGTAAGGCAATACACAGGGAAGTTGAATAGGATCAGAAACCCTTAATGTAATTCCAGTGCAGTTTTGTTTTGTTTTTTAAAGTTTTTATTGTGAGGTTTACATGGGAGAACATCAGCCCTACGCTCATCATATCACATTGGTTTAATTGCAATGATTACAGTCCCATCCATACATCATCAAACAACCAAAGGGTACACCACACAGGCCCACTTCCTGGCCGCCAGCACACAACCATTCTCCCTCCCTGAGTCCATTGTCCCCAGCCACTCCATCTGTCCACATCATCTTCTCTGTCTGCATCCCTGGCATCACTACCTCTAGGGGTAGGGTCCCGGTCTCCATTCTTCTCACTTGATGGTCCCAGTGACCTCCACTCCTGAGCTGCAAAATTAGTCACTCTCCTCCTTTTGTCAAAGCATCTACCTCTATATTTCCTACTCTCACAGTTTCTCCTGATGACAATTATTGACTAT
>NW_006424792.1:0-1317 GCF_000296735.1 Chrysochloris asiatica | reverse complement strand
AAAAAAAAAAAAAAAGATGATGGAGGCAAGGAAAGATATGGAAAGACATGCAAGAGTTAAAGGCAACAGGTATGGTTGTTGTTTATAAATGCTGTTGAGTCGATTAAAGACAACAGAGATTGTGTTATATACACAATCCTACAATAATGACCATACAATAAACATCTATGTAGAATAAGCACTGGACTGCAAGGTTGGTTTGAACCACAAGGTCAGTGGTTCAAGGCCATGAGTGGCACCTTGGAAACTGCTATGAGTTGGAACCAATTCAAGGGCACTTAACAACAACAAATGAGCAGATGCATGGGTAGACATGCAGGCTGAAGAGGTACAGGAGGGAGAGTGTGAGTATACACACAAATATACATAGGTTTGATGGAAATATTTGCACATGGATATATAACTTCACTGCAAATATATCCATGAATGGGGAGCATACAGGGAGCAAATTATAAAATTTTATTAAACATAATCTAACAACTTGAGGAAATGAGAGTTTGGGCCTGGGGATTCAGGGCCACAGTCTTGTGGGGAAAACATGGTCAACTGGCATTAACAGTCCACAGGAAACAGTCTACATCCTACTTTATGAGTAGCAATAGGAGTTTCAAAATTGTGTGAGTGGCCATCTAAGGTGGAACTACTAGTTTCTTTCTGTCTGGAAAAAAGAAGGATGATGAAAATTGAATATGCCAGGGAATAATTAGTCCAATTAGTTCAGATGGAATACAGAGGAATTACATTAACTGTATCTGTGAACAAAGACAATGGAGGAGCTCTATCTCATCAGCCAAAACAAGGTCAGGTGCTGACTGTAGAACATATAATCAATTGCTCATATATATGTTCAGGTTGAAGCTGAAAAACTATAAAACAAGCCCACAGGAGCCCAAATATGACTTTTAGTACACGTCACCTGAATTTAGAGACCATCTCAAGAGCAGATAATAATGCATTGAACACTGATCACTGAATTGTGGAATTACTTCAAAAATATCATTCATGATGAATGCAAAAGGTCATTAAACAGGTAAGAAAGATAAGGCCAAAGTGGATGTCAGAAAAGACTTTGAAATTTGCTCTTGAACTTAGAGTACCTAAAGTTACTGGCAGAAATGTTGAAGTAAAAAAAAATGAGCAGAAAATTTCAAAGGGAAAAATGAGAAAGCAAAGGAAAATATTACAATGAAATGTGCATAGACCTGGAGTTAGAAAACAAAAAGGGAAGAATACTTTCAGCATTTCTCAAGCTGAAATAACTGATGGAAAAATTCAGTCCTCTCATTGCACAATTTAAGGATTCAATGGGCAAAATAT
>NW_006424791.1:0-1317 GCF_000296735.1 Chrysochloris asiatica | reverse complement strand
AGGAGGGGAGTGATTGACTTTTCAGTCTAGGAGCGGAGGTCCCTAGGACCATCAAGGGAGAAGAGCAGAGAGCGGGACCCTACCCAGAGAAGCAGTGATGTCTGAAATGGAGCCAGAGATGATGACATGGAGCGATGGAGCAGCTGGAGACTCTATACCTAGAGAGAGAGAGCGTCTGTGTGCTGAAGAACTAGTGGGGTACGGGGGAAGGATTGCATGGAGGAGATTGGATAGAATAAATGTAAAACTAATGTTCTCCCATGTAAACTGTCACATAATTCACAATAAATAATTTAAGAAATCAAAAACAAAAACCAATGCTGCAATGGACTTTTATCTACAGTGAACTTGTGCAAGAGTTTCTGTGGGTTGTTCGCATACAAACACACTGCCATGTTATTGGATATTTCAGAGGGACATGTCCTAGATATTGCTCTCCAAAGAGGGTGTACAATATTTATATTGTCAATAATATATGATCATTCCTTTTTCTCCACAACCTTTACAACATTTAATATTGTCCCCTGTATGTTCATTTGAAATTTCTAAATCTCAAAGAACCTCTGAGAAGTCCCCAAAATATTATCAACAATATAAAAAAAAATAAAAAATAAATAAATCAAATGATGTATTGCATTACACACATTTGCTGCAAAAGACATCTTTATAGTGTTCTTTTGGCGACTAAGATGTGCCTGATCCAAGCTATGGTATTTTCAACAGTTTCTTTCATTGTTGTTAGATATTGTCCAACTTAAAACAACTCTCTGCACAAAAAAACAAAAAAACTGCCCAGTTCTGCACCATTCTCACAATTGGTAAATTTAACTCATTGTTGCCGCTACTGTGTCAAACCATTTCATTGAGGGTCTTCCTCTTTTTCACTGACATTCCACTTTTCCAAGCATGATGTCATGTTCTAGGAACAGGTCTCTCCTAATAACATGTCTAAAGAGCATTCTGGCTGTACTTTTTTCAACACAGATTTGTTTGTTCTTATGAAAATCATTGGTGCTTTCAATATTCTTGCCAACACCATAATTCAAATGCATCAGTTCTTCTTTGGGCTTCCTTATTTATTGTCCAAATTACCCATGCATATGAGGCAATTGAAAATACCATGGATTGGAACAGGCCCACCTTAGACCTCAAATGACATTTTTGCTCTTTAACACTTTGAATAAACTTTTTTACAGCAGATTTGCCAAATGCAATGCATTCTTTGATTTCTTTCTTTCTTTCTTTTTTTTTAATTTAAGGTTTTTATTGTGGATTGAGTGAAAGTTTACAGGGCACATCATCAGTTTCACATTCAAC
>NW_006424790.1:0-1317 GCF_000296735.1 Chrysochloris asiatica | reverse complement strand
TGAGGCTTTCTACTCCCGTAAGGATTTACACCCTCGGAAACCCTGTACAGGGTCGCTATGGGTCGGAACCGACTCGACGGCACTTAACAACAACAACAATCCTTTTTAAAAGCCTAATCTCATACAGTCAGTGGGCTGCCCCTGATCATTTTAGCTGCTTTTCTGTTAGTGGGCTGCCCCTGATCATTTTAGCTGCCTTTGTGTTAGTGGGCTTCCCTCGAGACCGTGTCATCCAGAGTTGGTGTCAGATACTGTCAAGTCAGTTTCCACTCATAGTGACCCCATGTCCACCAGACGGAAACACTGCTCTGTCCTGCCACAGTCTCACAGTCATTTCTATGTTTGTTTGTTTTATTTTTGCTGACCCACAACTTTACCAAGCGTGATGTCCTCCAGGGACTGGAACCTTCTGATAACATCTTGCCATCTTTGCTTCTAAGGAGCATTCTGGCTGTACTTCTTTCAAGATAGACATTTATTCTTTTGGCAGTCCATGATATATTCAGTATTCTTCACCAACACCACCATTCAAAGGCATCAATTCTTTCTTTGATCTTCCTTATTTATTGCTTAGTTTTCACATACGTCTAAGGCAATCGAAAATACCATGACTTGGGTTCTGGTGTACCTTAGTCCTCAAGATAACATCTTTGCTTTTTTAACACTTTAAAATGCTCTTCTGCCTCTTACTTTCCCAGTGTAATCCATTGTTTAATTTCTTTAGTGCTGCTCTCATGGGTTGATTGTGGATCCAAGTAAAATGAAACTCTTGACAAATTCAGCCTTTTCTCCGTTTATCATGATGTTTCTTATTGGCTCAGTTGTGAGGATTTTTGTTTTGTTGAGATATAATCCATATTGAAAGCTGTAGTCTTTAATCTTCCTCATCCCAAGGGACAGTTACAATTACTCAATTGTGGGGCAGAATTCCAGTTGTGGGCAGCTGTACCACAGTTTAGGAATGATGCCTCATGTACACTCAATGGGTCTTTATTGATTGCCCCAAAAGTTTATCCTTGGGAGTTGGGTTTCTTGAGTAGTATCTCAGTAGCACTTACTGATTAAAATGATCCTATGAAAACAATTTGGAGTCCTGATGTGGCGCTGTAGAATAAGCACTGATCAGTTAGCCACAAGGTCTGTAGTTCAAACCCACCTGTCACTCCATGAAAACTCTATGCTAGGTGAGTATGAGTTAGAACAGACTCGATGGCACTTAACAACAACAACATGAGACCAATTTATCAGGCAAGTATTCTGACAGACCTGATTGTGCCTACCAGGTATATCTAGCCAAAAAAAAAAAAAAAAAAAAAA
>NW_006424789.1:0-1317 GCF_000296735.1 Chrysochloris asiatica | reverse complement strand
TGTTTATTGGTTTAGTTGTGAGGATTTTTGTTTTCTTTATATTAAGGAGCTCTGGTAGCGTAGTGGTTACGAATTGGGCTGCGAACCGCAAGGTCCGCAGTTCGAAACTACCAGCTGCTCTGTGGGAGAAAGATGAGGCGATCTGCTCCCGTAAAGATTTACAGCCTCGGAAACCCTGTTCAGGGTCGCTATGTGTCGAAACCGAGTCGACGGCACTTAACAACAACAACAACAACATATCGAGGTGCAATCCATACTGAAGGCTGTAGTTTTTGATCTCCATCAGTAAGTATTTTAAGCCATATCCACTTCCAGCATAAAAGCTTGTATCATCTACATATTGCAGGTAGTTAATGAGCCTTTCTTTAATCCGGATGTCAAGTTCTTCTTCCTAGAATATAGTTTCTTGTATTATTTGCTCACCACACAAATTGAATAAGTATGCGGTAGGAATTAAACTCTGATGCACAACTTTCCTCCTTTATGGCCAGAAGTGTCTCCTTGTTCTATTTGAATGTCTGACTCTTGATCTATATACAGGTTCCTCAGAAGCACAATCAAGTTTTCTAGACAGCCCTCCCCCCCACCCCCCCGTTCTTCACAATATTATCCATAGTTTGGCATGATCTACATAGTCAAAAATCTTTACTTAGTTAATAAAACACAAGCAAATATCTTTCTGATATTTTCTGCTTTCAGTCAAGACCCATTGGGCATCAGCAATGATATCACTCACTACATACTCTCTTCTGAATCCAGCTTGAATTTCTAACAGTTCCTTGTTGATGTAGTATTGCAACCATTTTTAAATTATCTTTAGCAAAATTTTACTTGCATGTGATTTTAATGACATTTTTATCATTAACATCTTGGATCACCTTTATTTGGAATGGGCATAAATATGAATCTATTCCAATCTGTTGGCCAGGTAACTGTCTTCCAAATATCTTGGCATACATGAGTGAGTGTCTCCAGTGCTGTATCAGTTTGTTGAAATATGTCTACTTATATCCCAGCAATGGAGAAAAGATTGAAGTTGTCAAGGACTTCATTCTTCTTAGATCAACTATCAACACTCGCGGAAGCAGCAATCAAGAAATCAGACAACGTATTGTACTGGGCAAATCTGCTGCACAGGAACTTTTTAAAGTATTGAAGAGCAGAGATGTCAGTTTGAGGTCTAAGGTTTGCCTGACCCAGGCCATTGTGTTTTCAATAGTCTCATATGGATGCGAAAGCTGGACAGTGAATAAGGAAGATCGTAGAAGAATTGATGCCTTTGAGTTGTGGTGTTGGAGGAGAATACTGAAAGTGCCA
>NW_006424788.1:0-1317 GCF_000296735.1 Chrysochloris asiatica | reverse complement strand
TCATCATCCACACAATTAAAAGCCTTTGTGCAGTCAATAAAGCACAGGTAAACATCTTTCTGATAGTCTCTGCTCTCAGCCAAGATCCATCAGACATCAGCAATGATATTCCTCATTCCACGGCCTCTTCTGATTCCAGCGTGAACCTCTTGAAGTTCTCTGTGAATGTATATTTGCGGCTGTTTCTGTATTACCTTTAGTAAAATTTTACTTGTATGGAATATCAAAGAGATTGTCGGATGATTTCTGCATTCCATTGGGTCACCTCTCTTTGGAATGGGCACAAATACAGATCTCTTCCAATCAGTCTGCCAGATAGTTGTCTTCCAAATTTCTTGGCATATATGAATGAGTGTCTACTGTGCAGCCTCACTTTATTGAAAGATTTTAATTTTTATTCCATCAATTCCTGAAGCCTTGTTCTTTGCCAATTCCTTCAATGCACCTTGGACTTCTTCCTTCAGTATCACTGTTTCTTGATAATATGTTACCTCTTGAAATGTTTGTACATCAACCATTACCTTTTGGTACAGTGACTCTGTATTCCTTCCATCTTCTTTTGCTGCTTTCTGTATCATTCAATAAATTGCCCAGATAATCCTTCAATAACGAAAGTTAAGGCTTGAATTTTTTCTTCTGTTTCCTCAGCTTGAGAAATGCTGAGCATGTTCTTTCTTTTTGGTGTTCTGACTCCAGATCTTTGCACATTTTGTTATAATAGTTGGTTTTATCTTCTTGAATTGATCTTTGAAAATTTTTGTTCATCTCTTGTACCTCCTCATTTCTTCCATTTGCTTTAGCATCTCTATGCTGGAGAGCAAGTTTTAGTGTCTCTTCTGACAGCCATTTTGATATTTTCGTTTTTTCTTGTCTTCTTTTTGCTGTCTTCATGTATGATGTTCTTGATGTCATCCCACAACTGATTGGTCTTTGGTCTTTAGTGTTTAATGTATCAAATATGTTCTTCAGATGATCTCTAAATTCAGGTGGAATATATTCGTTGTATTTTGGCTCTTACAGACTTGTTTTCATTTTTTGCAGCTTCAGTTTGAATTTGTATATGAACAATTGATGGTCTGTTCCAAAATCTGCCCCTAGCCTTGTTTTCACTGATGATATGAAGCTTTTCCATCATCTATTTCTGCAAATATAGTCAATTTGATTTCTATGTATTCTATCTGGCGATGTCCATGTGTCTCTTTTGCTGGCTAAAGAAGGTCTTTGAAATGAACAAATCATTGATTTTGCAGAATTCTATCATGTGATCTCCAGCATCATTTCTATCACCAAGGCCATATTTTCCAACTATTGATCCTT
>NW_006424787.1:0-1258 GCF_000296735.1 Chrysochloris asiatica | reverse complement strand
TTTGCTAATTCCTTCAATGTACCTTGGACTTCTTCCATCAGGATCATTGGCTCTTGATCATATGCTACCTCTTGAAACAGTTGAACGTTAACCATTTCCTTTTGGTACAGTGACTCTTTGTATTTCTTCCATCGTCTTTTGATGCTTTCTGCATCATTCAACAATTTTCCCAGAGAATCCTTCAATAACGAAACTCAAGGCTTGATTTTTTCTTCAGTTACCCCTAGCTTGAGAAATGCTAAGCATATTCTTTTCTTCCCTTTTGGTTTTCTGATTCCAGATCTTTGCACATTTTGTTGTAATATTTGACTTTGTCTTCTCAAGCTGGTCTTTGAAATTTTCTGTTGAGCTTTTGTACCGCCTCATTTCTTCCATTTGCTTTAGCATCTCTACACTGGAGAGCAAGTATCAGAGTCTCTTCTGACATCCATTTTGATCTTTTCCTTCTTTCTTGACTTCTTAAGGATTTTTTGCTTCTTTCTGTAAGATGTTCTTGATGTCATCCCACAACTCTTCTGGTCTTCAGTTTTTAGTGTTTTATGTAGCAAATCTGTTCTACAGATGACCTCTAAATTCAAGTGGGATATATTCAAGGTCATATTTTGGCTCTCTTGTACTTGTTTTCATTCTCTTCAGCTTCAGTAAGAATTTACATATGAGCAATTGATGGTCTGTTCCATAATCTGCCTCTGTTCTTGTTTTCACTGATGACTTGGAGCTTTTCCACTGTCACTTTCCACAGATGTAGTCAATTTGATTTCTGTGTATTTCATCTGGTGAGGTCTATCTGTATAGTCATCTTTTATGATGTTTTAAAAGGTATTTGAAATGAATAAATCATTGATTTTGCAAAACTCTATCATACAATCTCAACTTCATTTCTATCACCAAGGCCATATTTTCCAAACACTGATCCTTCATGTTTATTTCCAACCTTTGCATTCCAAATGCCAGTGATTATCAATAAATCTTGATTGCACATTTGATCAATTTCAAATTGAAGAAGTTGGTAGAATTCTTCAATTTCATCATCACTGGCTTTAGTGGTTGTTGCGTAAATATGGATAATAGTAGTATTAACTGGTCTTCCCTGTAGGCGTATGGACATTATCCTATCACAGGCAGCATTGTACCTCATGACTGATCTGGATATGTTCTTTCTGATGATGAATGCAACACCATTCCTCTTCAGTTTGTCATTCCCAGCATAGTATACCACGTGGTTGTCAGATTGAAAATGGCCAATACTAGTCCATTT
>NW_006424786.1:0-1281 GCF_000296735.1 Chrysochloris asiatica | reverse complement strand
ATCAGTAAATGTTTTGTGTTTTTTTGAATGTTTTATTGTGAATTATGTGATAGTTTACATGGGAGAACATTAGTTTTACATTCATCCTATCGTATATCATTTCATTGTTATGGTTACAATCCCCTCATGCATCATCAACCAACCAAAGAGTATACACTACAAGCTTGCCCCCGGTCATCAGCACACCGCCCCTCTCCCTCTCTGTGTCTAAAGTCCCCAGCAACTCCATCTCTTCACGTCATCATCTCTGCCTCCATCATAGGCATCACTGCCTCCCTGGGTAGGGTCCCACTCTCCGCTCTTCTTCATTGATGGTCCCAGGGACCTCCACTCCTAGGCTGAAAAGTTAATCACTCCCCTCCTTGCTACAAAACGTCTACCTTTACAATTTCAACCCTCACAAGCAGTCCTGATAACAATTATTCACTATTGTATTAAAACAGACCCATCCGCATTTCATTTCATCATCCCTGCCTAGACAGATTAGATACTATTCAGTGGAGATTCTACCTTCTTCCATGCCTGCTGAATCTAGGTTCCCTCTTAAAAGCTTGTTAGCCAGTCACTTCTTGACTTTGTAGCCCCCACCACCACCACCATTTTGGATAGCCAATGTCCAAGTTGCCCATCTCTGTCTACTTGTGTGTGGAGGGGTGGGAATGATTCTTGCTATAAGAGTTTATTTCCTCTTTTGAGCTACTGCATCCATAGATGTAGGTCAAGTTCATGAAATTGTATCAGATTACTCTTTTTTTCCTCTTCTTTCTTCTTCTGGTTGAGCTCTGATCATCCAGTCATTGAAGCCAGGTCAAGTGGGTATTATCTGCAAATGTGGGTGCTCTTGTGCATATGCCCTCTCTTTTTATCTGATGAATGCATCACTCTCCACATTGTAGGGCTTAGCTTGCCGCTTCATTGCTGTTTTTCCCTCACTTCCCCTTATTGGTGACGAGCGTGGTTACCAATCAGAGTGTGTATTCCCATTGAGTCTTATTCTTGGAAGGGGATTTGCAATGAGGGTGGTGGTGAGAATTTTTGCTTTGTTTTACATTGAGATGCAATCCATACTGAACGCTGTTCTCTTTGATCCTCATCAGTAAATATTTTAAGTCCTCTTCACTTTCAGCAAGCAAGGTTGTATCATCTGCAAATTGCAGGTTGTTAATGAGTCTTAATTCAATCCTGATGCCATGTTTTTCTTCATAGAGCCCAGCTTCTTGCATTATTTGCTCAGCATACAGGTTGAATAAGTATGGTGAAAGAATACAACCCTGTCTCACA
>NW_006424785.1:0-1317 GCF_000296735.1 Chrysochloris asiatica | reverse complement strand
ATCTTTACAGGAGCAGAAAGCCTTATCTTTCTCCCGTGGAACAGCTGGTAGTTTCAAACAGGTGACCTTGCGGTTCACAGCCCGATTTGTAACCATTATGCTACCAGAGCTCCTTACTCATGCAAGTAGCAGTCAAGAAATCAAACGATGTATTGCATTAACCAAATCTGCTGCACAAGACCTGTTTAAAGTGTTCAAGAGCAAAGATGTCAGTTTGAGGACTAAGGCGTACCTGACCCAAACCAGGGTACTTTCAATAGCCCCACATCCATGTGAAGGAGTCCTGGTGTGGTGCTGTGGGTTAATGCATCAGACTGCAAAGTCATTTGAACTGCAAGGTAGGTGGTTCAAGCTTACCAGCTGCTCCTTGCAAACCCTATATAGGGTCACTATGGGTCAGAATCAACTTGACAGCACTTAACAACAACATATCCATGTGAAAGTTGGACAATGAATAAGGAAGCCCACAGAAGGATTGATGCATTTGAGTTATGGTATTGGAGGAGAATATTAAAAGTACCGTTGATTACCAGAACAAACCAATCTGTGTTGGAAGAAATACCACCAGAATGCTCCTTAGAAGCCAGAATGGTGAGATTTCTGTCTCTCATACTTAGAACATATAATCAGGAGGGACCAATCCCTAGAGAATGACATCATGCTTGGTAAAGTGGAGTGTCAGTAAAAAAGAGGAAGACCCCCCCAACGAGATGGATTGGTACAGTGGCAGCAGCAATGGGCTCAAACGTAGCAAGGGTTGTGAGATTGGTGCAGGACTGGGCAGTGTTTTGTTCTGTTGTGCTGTGAGTCAGTACAGACTCAATGGCTCCTAACAACATACAGGTGAAGATTCCAATTCAATCCATAACACTGAGTCTTGGAGAAAAAGGGGAATCAGATAAGAGGGGGTAGGCAGCACTGACCTGATACTAACTCTGCCCATGGGTACTGGTCTTCCTTGTGTGTGAAGGCTCATTCCTGAGCTGCCTGTGATGGAGAGGAGCCCACCCACAGTGCCCTGAAGATCTGCCCAACAGTTTCTCCTGCTGCCCCTGCATTCCAACACTAATTGAATACTGGCCTCGGGCCCAGGCCACCCACCAGGACAGCATCTCCAGCCTCCTTTGGGTGAGAACAATGTTGGATTACCCAAGAAGCAAGGTAAACATGGGATTAGTCATGTCTCCTGACGAGTCACTGTAGAGTACTTTCTGTATTTAATTATTCACTGTACATTAATTCCACATTTTTCACCACATCAAAGGTTCTGCTTCAGTGATGCCAGAGATGGAGGCGGAGACAATGACATGGGGAGAT
>NW_006424784.1:0-1317 GCF_000296735.1 Chrysochloris asiatica | reverse complement strand
CTGATGATATATAGCTGGGATAATAATCAATGTAATGAAACAAGCTATATGAATGGTTGAATGTGAAGCTGATGGTGTGCCCTGTAAACTTTCACTCAATGCAAAATAAAAACATTTAATTAAAAAAAAATTATATTTACAATGAAGAAGTCATTGGTCTTACAAAATTCTATCATTCCATCTCCAGCATCATTTCTATCACTAAGCTATATTTCACAATTACTGATCCTTCCTCTTTCCAGCCTTTGCATTGCACTCACCAACAACTATCAACACATCTTGATTGCATATTTGATCAATTTCATGTTGAAGAAGTTGGTAGAATTCTTCAACTTTGTCATCACTGGATTTAGTAGTTGATTTGCAAATTTGAATAATAGTGGTTTTAATTGGTCTTCCTTATTTTTGTTGTTGTTGTTAAGAACCATGAAGTCGGGGTGAAAACAAGAAGGTGGATCGGGTGGAAGTGCAGTGACGAGCTCTTCTGGGAACAACACAGAATACAGGACCAAGAAGGCTCAGGGGATGGTCCCAGAACTCTGAACCACATATAAAGGGATATTTAGAAGGTTGGAAGACTTACAGCTGGGGAGTTTGTGGCAGAAGCAAAAATCCATTGCTTCCTGGTTCGGGATACTCAGATGCTCCAGGAGCCGCCATTTTGAGTGGGACCAAGTGGGGAAAGGATTAGAGCAGTCACGTCCTTTGCTATCTTCATACCTCCATTCTGGTAACTATAGGTGTGCCTGAGCTAGTGGACACCCCAGCCCCACCCTCAGAGGGTTCTACTATGCATGTGCATAGATTTCCTTGAAATTTAAAGAGACAGTTTCCACTTAAAATCAAACGGCCTACAGATACTCAGCCTAAGAGCAGGCCTTGTACTTTTCTTGTTTGCTTTTTGTTCTGTTTTTTAACACGGGAAAAAGAGGGGAGGGCTGTAGGGAGGAAAAGAGAGCTCATATAAGGCTACAGATTTTTTTTTTTTAAATAATTTTTTTTCTTTTTATTTTTTTCTTCTTCCTTCTTTTTCTTCTCTCCCTCCTATGTCTTTTCTGTGAATAGAGACAGCAGTATCCGTCTTGTTTTTGTTGTTGCTATCTTTTAGTCTTTTTTTTTCTTTTTTTGCTGTTATTGTTTTGCTGTTATATGCTCCCCCTTCTGCCTTTGGAGGACTCTTTGTCTCCCTATATTACACAAGAAGAGTCAGCAACTGCTACCATACAGCCAACCTACAATCACACCCTATAAAACATCAAAACCCAGGCAAGAACCAATACCAAATGCCATATAGCAGGGAAACAGACAACACCTGTG
>NW_006424783.1:0-1243 GCF_000296735.1 Chrysochloris asiatica | reverse complement strand
TTTATCTTCTCGAGCTGATCTTTGAAATTTTCTGTTCAGCTCTTGCACCTCTTCAATTTTTCCATTTGCTTTAGCTCCTTCTCTTCTTAGTCCATGAATTTAGAGTCCTCAACCACTTCCCCTCCCCATGTCCCCATTGCTGCCTCCATCTCTGGTGCTGCTGCTTCTCTGGATAAGGTTCCACATTCTACTTGTGCGTTCCTCTCTTGATGGTCCTAGGGTCCATTCTCTGTTTCTGGACTGTAAGATTAACCACTTCCCTTTTTTTGTTACAAAACTTCTACCTTTGCAATTGTGACAGTCACGATTAGTCATGATAACAGTTATTCACAATTGAATCTTACGAATCTTATCCCCATCTCTTTTCACCAGACCCATCTAGACAAGAAGACAGCTGTTCAGTGGGGACTCTTTCTTTCCTCCCATACTCTTAAACTCCCTCTTGAAACCTTGTAAGCCAGTCACCTCGTGCCTTATTGCCCACTCATTTTAGGTAGCCAATGTCTAAGTTGCCCTTTTTATGTACCCTGTGTACAGAGTGGATAGCATTGATACTTGATGTGAAGACTCTTTCCCTCTCTGTTGGTATTTAGAGTAACTACCGCTCTAGTGGATCTAGTATAGGTTAGGTTCATCATGAAGATGCATCTTCTGTCTCTGTAGCTGTTTCAGTCTGCTTGTACTTTCTAGTGGGAATGTCTCACCTCATAAAATTCTGGATGGGACTCAGAATTACACCTAAGGTCCTATACTCTGTAAAGGCTTTGCATGAGGCCTATTTCACTGGGCAAGTTGTAGAACCCCTTTTAGGTATTCCAATCAGTTATAGGCTGAAGGCGGGCTTACAAGTTTTCCCAATCATGTTTCCCAACATTCCTTTATATCCCACTCAAGTGTCTATTTTACAATTGTAGGCAAGGGAAACTAATATTCATAAGGCAGTCACGAATTTTAGTATTATTTCCCCTCTTCAAGCTATACCTAGATCCCTGTATCCCAGACCCCTGTTGTTCCAAGGCTGAGTATGCATCACTATTTACCTCTATCCCACTAAGCCATGCAAATCTGTCTCAGTGTTCCCCTACTGTCTTGTTCTTCTGCCTCCTGCCCTGTTCTTGTATTGCCCTCCCCAACATCCAAAGTAAACCCTCCACCCCAACCCCATTGTGGTTACCTTATATTCCATTAGTTCTTCCCTCCATTTAAGATAGTCTGTTCTATCCAGTAATCTACCTGACCTTCC
>NW_006424782.1:0-1280 GCF_000296735.1 Chrysochloris asiatica | reverse complement strand
GTGCAACCCATACTGAAGGTCATGTCTTTGATAACCATCAGTAAGTTATTTAAGTCCTCTTCCTTTTCTAACTCCAGGTCTTTGCACATTTCATTATAATACTTGACTTTGTCTTCTTGAAATTTTCTGTTCAGCTCTTTTACTTCCTCATTTCTTCCCTTTGCTTTAGCATCTGTATGTTGGAGAGCAAGTTTCAGTGTCTCTTCTGATATCCATGTTGGTCTTTTCCTTCTTTCTTGTTTTCTTAATGACCTTTTGCTTTCTTCCTATATGATATTCTTGAAGTCTTCCCACAACGTTTCTGGTCTTCAGTCCTTAGTGTCTAATGCATCAAATCTGTTCTTCACACAGTCTTTAAATTCTAGTGGGGTCTATGTGTTTATTTGTCTTTTATGATATATAAAAGAGCTATTTGCAATGAACAATTAATTGGACTTGCAGAATTCTATCATGTGATTTCTGGCCTTGCTTCTATCACCAAAGGCCATATTTTCCAACTACTCATCCTTTCTCTTTGTTTCAAACTTTTGCATTCCAATCACCAGTAATTATCAATACATCTTGATTGCATATTTGATCAATTTCAGGCTAAAAAAGTTGGTAAAATTCTTCAATTTCATCATCACTGACTTTAGTGGTTGGTGTGTAAATTTCAATAACAATGGTATTAACTGATCTTCCTTGCAGATGTATGGATATTATCCCATCACAGCATTATACTACAAGATAGATTTTGAAATATTCCTGTTGACACCATTCCTTTTCAATTTGTTGTTCCCAACATAATAAAGTACATGATTGTCAGATTCAAAATGGTCAATACCGGTCCCTTTCAGCTCACTAATGCCTTGGATATTGATCTTTATGCATTCCATTTCCTTTTTGAAAACTTCTGTATAGGGTTTCTGAGTCTGTAAATCTTCATGGGAGTAGCAAGCCTTATCTTTCTCCCATGGAGCAATTGGTGTATTTAAACTGCTGGCCTTTTGGTTAGTAGTGCTACTGGGTTTGAACCGCCAACCTTATGTTTAGCAGTCTAGTGCTGATTCTACAGTGCCACACTGGGACACTTTCTTTATACATCTATATATACATATGTATATCTATGTATATACATATGCATGATGTTGTTAAGTGCTGTAGAGTCCATTTAACTCACAGCGATCCTGTACAGGCTTTCTGAGGAGAAGTTGGAGTTTTTGAACTACTGACCTTATGGTTTGCAGTATAGTGCTTAGCATATCCTACAACGCCACACCAGAAGTGTGTATATATATATA
>NW_006424781.1:0-1318 GCF_000296735.1 Chrysochloris asiatica | reverse complement strand
TGGTCTATCAATAAGGGGAAGTGGGGAAAAAACAGCAATAAAGGTATGAGCTAAGTCCAATTACATTCAATAGACTCCAGTCAACTTGGGTTGAAACCTACTTGGCCAGCAGTATGGCAAGACTTGGAGACAATTGGACTCAGGGACAGGGACATGGCCACAGAGGACTAGAGCAGAGAGTGAAGCATCCAGCTGATATGAAGTGAGGGGTGATGTACAAGATCACTCATACTTGCAGATAGTATCCACTTGACCTGGCTTCAATGGCTGGATGATCAGAATGCGACTACAGGAAGAAAGAAGAGGAAAAAAAAAAAAAAAAAAAGTCCCCAAACTGGACCAATAAATAACACACATAATAAATGGAGAAAATATTGAAATTGTCAAAGACTTCATTTTACTTGGATTCACAATCAACATGCATGGAAACAGCAGTCAAGAAATTAAACAATATATTGCATTAGGTAAATTTGCTGTAAAAGGTCTCTTCTAAGAATTGAAGAGCAAAGATATCAGTTTGAGGACTAAGGTGTATTGTGACCTAAGTCATGGTATTTTCAATTGCCTTATATTCATGGACAAGAAATAATGAAGACTTTATGCATTTGAATTACAGTTTTGGCAAAGAATATGTATGAAAAGTACTATGGACTGCCAAAAGAACAAACAAATCTGTCTTGGAAAAAGTACAGCAGAATTCTCCTTGAAAGCAAGCATGGTGAAACTTTGTTTCGCATTCTTTGGACATAATTTCAGGAGGGATCTGTCCTTGGGGGAAAAAAAAGGACCCAATACTTAGCAAAGTTGATGGTCAGGGAAAGAGAGGAAGACCTCCACAGAAGTGAATTGACATGGTGACTGTAAACAATAGGTTCAAACATGACAACAATTGTGAGGCTGGCATAGCACTGGGCCATGTTTCCTTGTGTTGTGTATAGGGTTTCTATGAGTTGAAACCAACTAGATGGCCTCCAAAAACAACAACATTCGGTGCAAAGGACTGTGACTTATAAGTCAGTTCCTTGCCATGGCAGTTAAGAAAGCAGTCTTTAAAGCAGAGTACTGGAGATCCAGTCCCAACATCACCAAGCATAGGAGTCACCATTCCCCATTTACAAAATAGTGTACCTCTTAAGGTTGTTAGGTCCAAATGAGCTAAAATGTGTAAAATACTTGGAGCAATGACTATTGTTGTTGTTACATGCTATGGAGTCAGTTCTGACTCATAGCAACTCTGTACAGGGTTTCCAAGGCTGTAAATCTTTAAGAGAGCAGAAAGGCTCATCTTTCTCCCACGGAGCAGCTGGTAGTTTCAAAC
>NW_006424780.1:0-1318 GCF_000296735.1 Chrysochloris asiatica | reverse complement strand
AAGGCCCTTGTTCCTTAGTTCTTCGGTGACTTGCATTTGGTGTGGCATCTGTCTTCCTCTATCTCTGCTTCCTTTTGCTCCTTTAACCTCTCAAAAGAAACAGACTCAAGACACAACCTACACTAACACTGCCTCATTCATATAATAAGGAAAACTCATTTGCCAAATGGGATTCTAACAGGTATAGGGGTTTTAATTTTACATTAATTGGGGAGGACACAATTCAATCAGTAACATATCCCAAAAAGTAAATATAAGACTGTTGTGGTTAAGTGTCATCGAGTTGCTTCTGACTCATAGCGACCCCTGTATAGGGCTTCCAAGGAGCAACTGCTGGGTCTCAACTGCTGACCTTGTGGTCAACAGTCTAGTACATATCCTACAGTTCTGTACCAAAACCCCAATTTAATGCTAGAAGATGAGAATCTTCCCAACTGGACTGAACAGTGTTCCACTAACAAGTTATAACATTATTTTACCCTTTTTATTAAAATATACACACACCATACAAAAACAGAAAAGCATATACAGACTTAAGAAATTTTCTAAATAAAGTGTTTTGGGGACTTGTGAGTGAGTCAACACGCTAGAACGTATTTTGGGGGACATTATTTCAGTGTCTGTACACTATCAGAATTCCTCCATGAACAGACTGGTAGAGATTTTCAGCAAATGATTAAACTCAGAGCTATTCAACATTTATTCAACCATGACTTTGGTGCCTGATAGTTCTGCATCTTCCCATAAATTGTGATTCTGCAAAGATGAACAGACTAGGAAGAAGGAATGGGTGGTCCACTTCTTAGAGATTGCTGTTGTTGTTCAATGCCATCAAGTAATTTTGGACTCACAGCCACCTTGTACAGTGTTTCCAAGAAGCTCCTTATAGGTTTGAACCACCGACCATGAGGATAACAGTCCAGTGCTTATCCTACAGCGCCACAATAGGGCTGTCTTTGAAAACCACAGCTGAACAGCAGTGAAGCATTGTCTGCTTTAGCACCAGAAGATGAGTCTCTCAGGTTAAAAGGCACTCAAAATACAACTGAGGACGAGCTGACTTCTTTATCATGTGGATGGAACAAACCTTTTGGCATCTTCATTTGTCGATGAGGTTTGGACATAGTGTCAAGAGGGACCAGTTGCTAGAGAAGAATACCATGTTTGGTAAAGTGGAGGATCAGAGAAAAAGAGGAAGACCCCCCCAGCGAGATGGATTGGCCAAGTGGCAGCATCAATGGACTCAAGCATGACAACAATAGTGAGGTTGACCCAGGACCAGGCAGTGTTTCGTTCTGCTGTGCATAAGGTCGCTAGG
>NW_006424779.1:0-1267 GCF_000296735.1 Chrysochloris asiatica | reverse complement strand
ACAGCATAAGAGACGACTGACTATACACATGGACCTCACCAGATGGAATACGTAAAAATCAAATTGAGTACTTCTGCAGAAACAGATGATGGAAAAGCTCCATGTCATCAGTCAAAACAAGGCCAGGGGCAGACTGTGCAACAGACCATCAATTACTCATATACAAATTCAAACTGAAGCTGAAGAAAATGAAACAAGTTCACAAGAGCCAAAATATGAACTTGAATATATCCCACCTGAATTTAGAGATCATCTGAAGAACAGATTTGATACATTAAACACAGAAGACCAGAAGAGTTGTGGGATGACACCAAGAACATCATACGTGAAGAAAGCAAAAAGTCATTGAGAAGACAAGAAGGAAGGAAAAGGTCAAAATGGACACTGAAACGTGCTCTCCAGCATAGAGATGCTAAAGCAAATGGAAGAAATGAGGTCCAAGAGCTGAAAAGAAAATTTCAAAGATCAGCTCGAGAAGATAAAGACTAATATTACAAAATGTGCAAAGATCTGGAATCAGAAAACCAAAAAGGAAGAACACGCTCAGCATTTCTCAAGCTGGGGGAACTGAAGAAAAAATTCAAGCCTTGACTTTAGTTATTGAAAGATTCTCTGGGCAAATTATTGAATGATGAAGAAAGCATCAAGAGAAGATGGAAGGAACACACAGAGTCACTGTACCAAAAGGAAATGGTTGATGTTCAACCATTTCAAGAGGTAGCATATGATCAATCTTTGCAATCCAGCACATTAACCCACAGCACCACACCAGGACTCCATACATTTCTATGAGTTCTGAAAACTGGATAAATCTGCTTAAACCTTCCCCACCCCCTCACCCCCATAAGATACAGAACGTGTTCCAGAAAGTTCCTTCATGCCTTTCCTTAGCTAATCCCTCCACCTGCCCCTTAGGCAGCCAGTGAGGTGAGGACTTTTTCTGGAATGTCTACAAGTGCTGTCCTGTCTCCTGGCCCTTGTGTGCTTTGTTGGAGATTCCGCCCTGTTGTGGCTGAATCATTTTTCAGTTGTTTATGGTGGGTGAAGACCATGGTTGTTAGAGGTACAAGCCAGGTCCCCTAGAACTTGCCTTTTTTTTTTTTTTTTTCCTTATAAGCTAGGTGTAAGGTTTCCAAAAGGAGCTCTGATAGAATGGTGGTTACGAATTGGGCTGCGAACCGCAAGGTCAGCAGTTCGAAACTACCAGCTGTTCCACAGGAGAAAGATGAGGCTTTCTGCTCCCGTAAAGATTTACAGCCTCGGAAAC
>NW_006424778.1:0-1318 GCF_000296735.1 Chrysochloris asiatica | reverse complement strand
TACCAGCATTTTAAATACCAGCAGATTCACTCATGGTCAACTGTAGATGAGCTTCAGGTTTCAGCTAAGCTTCCAGACTAAGAAAGACTAGGAAGAAGGAGAGAGGAACTACTTACAAATATGTAGTCACTGAAAACCTTGACTGGGGAAGAGCTGCCTTCTCAAAGTAGAGTTGACAGTAATAACATGAATGGAGTAAAGCTTTTGGGACCTTCATTTACTGATAGGGCACAACTCAAAATCAGAAGAAGCTGTTGTAAACATCCATTAAGAATTGAAAAAAGAATAAAGCAAATGGAAGAAATGAGGAGGTAAAAGAGTTGAATACAAAATTTCAAAGCACAGCTCCAATAGACAAAGATTATAATGAAATGTGCAAAGATCTGGGGTAAAAAACCCTAAAACTTAACATTTCTCAACCTGGGGAAAGTAAAGAAAAAATTCAAATCCTGACTTGAAATATTGAAGGATTCTATGGGAAATCTACTTCCAAATATTTAGTCACTGAAAACCTTATGAATAGCAGTGAAACATTATTGGTATCATAATATTGACTATTGAAACATGATGAAGAACACCAGGATATTGTCAGATATACAGTGCTGGAAGATGAACCCTTTAGGTTGGAAGGCATTCTGCCACCATTTCTGGCATCTCTGCTTCTCTGGGTAGGGTCCCACACTCTGCTCTTCTCCCTTGATGGTCCCAGGGACCTCCGCTCCTAGAATGCAAAGTCAATCACTCCCCTCTTTTTGCTACAAAACATCTACATTTACATTTCCAACCCTTACAATCAATTCTGATAACAATTATTCAATATTGTATCACAAGAGACCTAGCCACATCTTGTTTCATCAGCCCCACACAGACAGATTGGCTACTACTCAGTGGAGATTCTACCTTCCTCCACAAATACCTTTTTTAAACAACATAAAAGATGACTATAAACATGGATCTCATCAGATGGAATACACAGAAATCAAACTGACTATATTGGTGGAAAGAGATGGTGGAAAAGCTCCGTATCATCAGCCAAAACAATGCCAGGGGCAGACTGTGGAACAGATCATCAATTGCTCATGTGCAAATTAGGCTGCAGCTGAAGAAAATTAAAACAAGTCCACAGAGTAAAAATAGGACCTTGAATATAACCCACCTGAATTTACAGATCACCTGAAGAGCAGATTTGATGCATTAGACACTACAGACCAAAGACCAGACCTGTTGTGGGATGACATCAAGAACATCAGACAGGAAGAAAGCTGAAGGTCATTAAGAAGACAAGAAAGAAGGAAAAGACCAAAATGGATGTCAGAAG
>NW_006424777.1:0-1318 GCF_000296735.1 Chrysochloris asiatica | reverse complement strand
TTGACGGCACTTATAAAAAAACCACTATATATAGATGTATGTATGTATATATACATTGTTGTTGTTGTTAAGTGCTGTTGAGTCAATTCCAACCCATAGATACCCTATATAGGGTTTCCAAGGAGCAGCTGGTGAGCTTGAACCACCGATCCTGTAGTTCAAACAACTTTGCAGTCTGACGCATTAGCCCACAGCACCAAGCCAGGATTTCTCTCTCTCTCTTTATATATATATATATCTGTCTATCTTTCTATCTATCTATCTATCTAGATATATTTTTGTTGTTGTTGTTAAGTGCCGTCGAGTCGGTTCCGACCCATAGCAACCCTGCACAGGGTTTCCGAGGTTGTAAATCTTCACGGGAGCAGAAAGCCTCACCTTTCTCCCGTGGAGCAGCTGGTAGTTTCGAACTGCAGACCTTGTGGTTTGCAGTCTGATTCGTAACCACTATGCCACCAGAGCTCCTTCTATAGATATGTATTTTATACACACACACACACACACACACACACACAGAAACCCAAACAAAACTTAGCCCACTGCCACTGAGTCAATTGCAACTCATAATGACCCAATATAGGGTTTTGGGAGACTGTAAATCTTAATGGGAGAGGCAGCCTCATCTTCCTCCTATGGAGCAGCTAGTGACTTTGAAATGTGAACCTGGCAATTTTCAGCCCAGCACTTATTCCACAGCACCCCCAGGGCTCTCTCTGAAATACTTGTGATGAATTTGTATGTTTAGGGTTTTCTTCAAAATAACATGGGAAAGAGAATATATATTGAGAGGTGGAAGAAATATGACTGGTCATTAATTGTTAATTATTGAAACTGGGTCTTAGGTAACATTTTTCTTTCTATTTTTGTATATATTTTAAAATTTCACAGTAAAAAGATATAGAAGAAAAATATTGAGACCAGTCAGCCAGTCTGTAAACATCTGCAGAGAATTTATAAGATGTAGGACCAGCATTGGAATTCCAACCACAAGGTCAACAGTTTAAAACCACCAGCTGTGCCTTGGAACCCAAATACAGGGTCACTATTATTGGAGAAAAGATTGAAGTTGTCAAGGACTTCATTCTTCTTGGATCAACTATCAACACTCATGAAAGCAGCAGTCAAGAAATCAAACGGCATATTGCATTAGGCAAATCTGCTGCACAAGGCCTTTTTAAAGTGTTGAAGAGCAAAGATGTCAGCTTGAGGACTAAGGTGCGCCTGACCCCAGCCATGGTATTTTCAGTAACCTCATATGCATGCGAAAGCTGGACAGTGAATAAGGAAGACCATAGAAGAATTGATGTTTTTGAGTTAT
>NW_006424776.1:0-1196 GCF_000296735.1 Chrysochloris asiatica | reverse complement strand
ACCCTTACTGTCAGAAGTTCGAATCCACCAGCCGGTACACCGGAGACAGATGAGGCTTCCTTCTTCCATAATTATTAACAATCTCAGAAACCCAGTACAGGGCTGCTATAGGTCATACATTAGTCGCAGGCACACAACAGTGTATCCAAAGAACACGTGGTGAGCTTGAACTGAAAACCTTTTAGTTAAAATGGCTTTGAAGTTTTGCGCAATCACTCAGATTATTACACCAGGATTTCCAATCTCTTCCTCTCTATTTATCTCTCTGTATTTATATGGATAGATAGATAGATAGATAGATAGATAGATAGATAGATAGATAGAAAGATACATGTACCATAAAGTCGATTCTGACTCAAAGAGTCCCTGTACAAGGTTTATAAGGATTTACATCCTATTGAAGCAGAAATCTTCATGTTTAACGCATCAAACATCTGGTTATTTCCAACTGCTGACCCTCAGTGAGGTTTGAATCCCGATTTGTAACCTCTACACCAACAGACCTCCTTATATAAAACCCTGTATAGGGTTTCCAATGTGTTGCTGCTGAGCTTGAACCGCCAACATTGCAGTTCAAACAGCTTTGCTGATTGGCGAATTAACCCACAGTGACACACAAGGACTCTGAATATATTTATATATAAATATAAATATAAATGTATTTTATATTTTAAATATAAATATGGAGTTGTGTGTCCTGGACTGGGTTTTGACATAGAGATCCTATATAGGGTTTCCGAAGCTTTAAAATTTCAGGTCAGCAGAAAACCTCATCTTTATGTCATGAATGAGCTGGGAGTTTCGAACTGCTAACCATGACGCTCAGAAGATGATTCATAATCACTATGCTAACAGAGCTCCATACAAACATATGTATGTTATGTTAAGTGCCGCCGAGTCGGTTCCGACCCATTGCGACCCTGTACAGGGTTTCCGAGGGTGTAAATCCTTACGGGTGTAGAAAGCCTCATCTTTCTCTCATGGAGCGGCTGGTAGTTTCGAACCGCTGACCTTTAGGTTCACAGCCCGCTTCATAACCACTACGCTACCAGAGCTCCTTATACAAACATATGCATATATATATATATTTTTTTTTCTTCTTCTTCTTCATAGTCTTGCTGTGTTTTATTTTACTAGACTGCATATACAATTGAAAATGGCTTTGAAGCCTTGCCCAATAACCTAGAGCATTACAC
>NW_006424775.1:0-1273 GCF_000296735.1 Chrysochloris asiatica | reverse complement strand
TCTAAGTTGGTGGAGCCTGCTTCCATTTTTGTAGGTCTCTTTTCATAGTGTTTTGTAGTTTTCTTTTATAGGTCCTTTGTTTCTCTGGTTACTTTTATTCCTAGATACATCCTATTGGTGGCTATTATAGATGGTATTGCTGTCCTAGTATTCTTTTCAGCGCTGTCATTGTTATTATAGAGGAATCCAACTGATTTTTCTATTTTGATCTTATATCCTGCAACTTTGCTGAATCTTCCAGTGAGGTATGGTAGCTTTTTTTTTTAACTGAGTCTGTGGGGTTTTCTATGTATAGGATTATATCTTCTGCAAATAGAGACACTTTTACTTCCTCTTTGCCAAATTGAAGCCTTTATTTTCTCTGTCTTTGCATATAGCTCTTATTAAGACTTCCAGCATAATATTGAATAGGAGTGGTGAGAAAGGGCATCCTTGTTTGATTCCTATTCACAGATGGAATGTCTTCAGTTTCTCTCTATTGGGAGTCATGTAGGCTGCTGATTTTGTATATATGCTCTTAATTATGTTGAGGAATTTGCCTTTGATATCTACTTTATTGAGTATTTTTATCAGGAATGGATGCTGGGTATTGTCAAATGCCTTTTCTGCATCAATTGATATGATCATGTGGTTCTTTTCTTTTTTTCTTAATTATAGAGTTGGTTATGTTGATTGTTTTTCTAATGTTGATCAATCCTTGCATCCCTAATATGATTCCCACTTGATCATGCTGTATTATCTTTTGATTTGCTGCTAGATTTTGTTGGCTAGGTTTCTGTTGAGAATTTTTGCATGTATGTTCATGTGGGATATTAGTCTATAATTTATTTCTTAGTGATGTTCTTTTCTGGTTTTGGTATGAGATTATGCTTGCTTCATAAAATGTTTTAGGAAGTTTTCCATCCTCCTTATTATTCTGGAATAATTTGAGTAGAATTGGTGACAGTTCTTCCCTGAATGTTTGGTAGAACTCACCCATGAAGCCATCTGTGCCTGGACTTCTTTTGTTTGGGAGAGTTTTGATGGCCTGATCAATTTCTTCTTTCGTTATAGGTCTGTTAAAGTTTTCTACTTCACTCTGTATACGTTTAGGTAGATCGTGTTTTTCTAAAAATGTATACACCTCTTCTAAGTTTTCAAATTTGTTGGAGTACAACTTTTCATAGTATTCTGTTGTCATCCTTAAGTTCCCTTTGGTTCCACAGTGACATCGCCCATGTGGTTTCTAATGTGTGTTATTTGTGTCTTCTCCTTCTTTTCTTTTGTTAGGTTT
>NW_006424774.1:0-1319 GCF_000296735.1 Chrysochloris asiatica | reverse complement strand
TCGATCATAGCAAAGACTGAGGGGATGGCATAGGACCAGACAGTTTCATTCTGTTCTACAGAAAGTTACCTAACTACAATAATATTTTAATTATGAAGGAGATTAGGAACTTGCCCAGAATTAGGGGAGACAGCTTTGCAAACAGACACAATCATCATCATCATAATAATAAAAGTGTTGTAGCAACTTTATTTAAAGGCCTTTGGGTTAGAAAGGAGGATCAGAGAAAGCTCTGAGGACATTTGAGTTTTTTAGACATCTCAGTCTTGGGACTGAGTCTTGGTGAGGTGCTGCGGATTAATGTGCTGGACTGCAGAGTCAGTTTGAACTGGTTCAAGATCATCTGCCGCTCCTAGGAAACCCAATACAGGGTTGCTATGAGTCGGAGGTGACTGCTGACAACACATAACAACAGACTAAGTAGAGATTTTACCTAGAACTGCAAGGATCCTAATCTGTAGTAAACCAAGTGCTCAAGAACTGTTAAATGATAAAATGAAGACACGTAGAGAATATGTTTTCTAGAAGCTGAAGGGATTACTGGTTATATATGACAAGACTCTGACACAGAAATACCAGTTGCATGACTAGGCAAACCACAGATTCAGACCTTAAGATGACTGGTTGAACCACGGGGGGGAAAAAACACAGCTTGTAAAAACAGATCTGTTTTCTTACACTTTCTGGATGGTGAGTGACACCTAACGGCCATGTAGGGAAAAAGGTTTATATTTTCAGTATTTCATTTTCAAAAACAAGTTTTGAATGAAATAGAAAAAAGGGATGTAACAATTGGTAGGGATCTTAGACCAGAATTCAAGCTCTTCATTTTAACAATAAGGAAATGCACTTCCAGAGAAAGGCAACTTGTTCAAAGTCACACTGTTAGTGAGCTATTAATATTCTGGTATACTTATGATTTTATGACAGTGAAGAGAAGAACAGTAAGTATGTACAGGCTGATTTACTAAGCAAATAATGAAGGACCAATATCAACATTTCTGATTACACTACTTGGTACCTTGAATCTATTCCGATTTATGGCAACCCTATCTGTTACAGAGTAGAACCAATAAGCAATGGAGGATTTTCTTGGCTATAATCTTGGAAGCAGGTCACCAGGCTTTTCTTCTGATCACCAGATATTTCTTGTATGGTGCTGCTCGGTGGGTTAGAACAACTAACCTTTAGGTTAGCAGTTGTGTGCCAACCATGTGCACCACACTGTTGTTGTTAGGTGCTGTTGAGTTGGTTCTCATAGTGACCTTATGTTTGTGTATAACTGAGTGGAATGTTGCCAGGTTGTGATCATCGTCACA
>NW_006424773.1:0-1318 GCF_000296735.1 Chrysochloris asiatica | reverse complement strand
CGAAACTACCAGCCGCTCCGCGGGAGAAAGATGAGGCTTTCTACTCCCGTAAGGATTTACAGCCTCGGAAACCCTGTACAGGGTCGCTATGGGTCAGAACCGACTCGAAGGCACTTAACAACAACAACAACAACAACTCTTTTATTTTACTCCCCATTCTTTCCCCAACCCATTTGTGGATTGGATTATCTAATGTCTCTTCTGGAGTCCTGGTGTGGTGCTGTCGGTTAATAGGCTGGGCTGCAGGTCAGTTTGAACCTCAAGGTCAGCAGTTCAAGCTCACCAGATGCTCCTCGGAAACCCAATACAGGATCAATATGGGTTGGGACCAATTTGACAGCATTTAACAACAACAACAATGTCTCTTCGAGGCATATTTTGTAGTGGTGGTGGTGTTTGTGTACTGCCCAGTCAGTTCCAACTCATAGCGACCTGTAGAGGATTTCCAAGGTTGTGAGTCTTTGCGGGCATAGAAAACCTCATCTTTCTCCCAGGTAGCAGCTGGTAGATTCAAACTACTGACCTTGCAGTTAGCAAGCCAACTCATAACCACTACACTAGCAGGGCTCCTTTTAGCCACAGTCTCTTAGTTCTGTGTGGTCAGGGATGAGAAGCAAGAGGAGTGGTTGGTGCCAGTTTTTGCAGTGATATTTTGACTCACTGTTTGTAATAGGTACAAAGAAGAACAAAAAGATACACAATGAAAATAAAGCTGTTGACCCAAGCCATGGTATTTTCAATAACCTCATATGCATACGAAAGCTGGACAGTGAATAAGGGAGACCATAGAAGAATTGATGCTTTTGAGTTATGGTGTTGGAGGAGAATATTCAAAGTGCCGTGGGTTGCCAAAAGAACCAAAAGATCCATTTTGGAAGAAGTACAGCCAGGAGGCTAGGATGGCTAAACTTCATCTCTCATACTTCAGACATATTGTCAGGAGGGACCAGTCACTGGAGAAGGATATCATGTTTGGTAAGGTGGAGGGTCAGAGAAAAAGCGGAAGACCCCCAGTGAGATGGATTGGCAAAGTTGCAGCATCAATGAGCTCAAGCGTGGAAACAATAGTGAGGTTGGCCCAGGATGGGGCAGTGTTTTCGTTCTGTTGTGTATAAGGTCGGTATGAGTCGGTACCAACTTGATGGCACCTAACAACAACAACAATTTCACACAAGTGACCCCCTCATGTTAGCTTCCTATACATGCTATGCACAACATATGTCTGTGCCTCTTTTTATGTTGTGGTTGTTGTTGTTGTTGTTATGTGCCGTGGAGTCGGTTTCAACTCATAGAGACCCTGTACAGGGTTTCCGAGGCT
>NW_006424772.1:0-1318 GCF_000296735.1 Chrysochloris asiatica | reverse complement strand
TTGTTGTTGTTGTTGTTGTTAAGTGTCATTGAGTCCATTCCAATCCATAGCAACCATCTATTGGGTTTCTTAGGAGCAGCTGATGAGTTTGCACTACTGATCTTATGGTCTAGTGCTTATCCTACAGCACCCCAGAAGGACTCCATATGTATGCTTATGGTTTTCAAAGAGTGGCTGGTGAGCATGAACTGCCAAGATTGCACTTCAAACTGACTTTGCAGTCCAATACATTAACCTACAGCACCACCCTAGGACTCCATAAATCTACTTAAGAACAACAACAACAACAACACACACACACACACAATATATATATATATATATATGTATGTATATTGCTGTTAAGTACCATTGAGTATGTTCCGACCCATAGCAACCCTGAACAGGGTTTCCAAGGCTGTAAATCTTAACGGGAGCAGATCGCATCATTGTTCTCCCGCGGAGCAGCTGGTAGTTTCGAACTGCTGACCTTCCGGTTCGCAGCCCTATTCGTAACCACTACGCTACCATATAGATACACATAATTATACATAACTGACTTATAGAAACCTGGTAGTATAGGCTGTCCTAGGAGCAGGTGGTGGGTTTGAACCTCTGATCTTGTGGTTCAAATTGACCTTGCAGTCCAGCGTATTATCCTGCAGCACCACACCTATTGTTGTATTTCAAACAGACCTTGTTTTTTATTGTTGTTAGGTGCCATCAAGTTGGTACCGACCCATAGTATCCTTATGCACAGCAGAACGAAACACTGCCCAATCCTGGGCCAACCTCACCCTGTAGTATAGGGTTTCCTAGGAGCAGGTGGTGGGTTTGAACCTCTGATCTTGTGGTTCAAACTGACCTTGTAGTCCAGCGCATTGTCCTACAGCACCACTCCAATTGTATTTCAAACAGACCTTGTAGTCCAGTGCTTATCCTACAGTGACAAACCAAGATTCTCTCTTTCTCTCCACATACATATGTGTGTGTGTGTATCCACCACTTGTATGTCAAGTTTGTTTATTGTGGTGGCTTGTGTGTTGCACTGATGCTGCCAGCTGTGACACGGGTATTTTAAATACCAACAGGGTAACCCATGATGGACAGGCTTCAGCTAAGCTTCCACACTAATACTAGGAAAAAAAGAGAGATGGTATGTTTAGTCACTGAAACCCTTTTTAATTGCAGTGAACACTATCAAATAGTGCCCAATTATTTAATATTGAAACATTAATAGTAATAACTGAATAGCAGTAGAATATTGTCACATACAGTGCCAGAAGATAAGACCTTCAGGCTGTAAGGCAATGGATATACTAAATAATACTTTATTTTT
>NW_006424771.1:0-1262 GCF_000296735.1 Chrysochloris asiatica | reverse complement strand
GAAATCTTTCAAGAAAGTGAGGCAGCACAGGAGGTACTCACTCATCTCTGCCAAGAAATTTGGAAGATGACTAATTGGCCAACTGAATGGAAGAGATCCGTATTTGTGCTCATTGCAAAGACAGGTGACCCAACAGAATTAGGAAATCATCGGACAATCTCTTTGATATCCCATGTGAGTAAAGTTTTACTAAAGGTAATACAGAGACAGCTGTAAGCACACATTGACAGAGAACTTCCAGAGGTTCAAGCTGGATTCAGAAGAGGCCGTGGAACGAGGGATATCATTGCTGAAGTCCAATGGATGTTGGCTAAAAGCAGTGAATATCAGAAAGATGTTTACCTGTGCTTTATTGACCACACAAAGGCTTTCAACTGTGTGGATCATGACAAGCAATCAACAACATTGTGAAGTATGAGTATTCCTGAACACTTAATTGTGCTCATGAGGAATCTGTACATGGAACAAGAGGCAGTTGTTTGAACAGAATATGGGAAAACTGTATGGTTTAAAATTAAGAAATGTGTGCAACAGGGTCGTATTCTTTCTTTATACTTAATCAACCTGTATGCTGAGCAAATAATACAAGAAGCTGGGTTATATGAAGAAAAACATGGCATCAAGATTGGAGGGAGACTCTTTAACAATCTGTGATATGCAGATGATACAACTTTGCTTGCTGAAAGTGAAGAGGACTTAAAATATTTACTTATGAAGATCTAAGAGCACAGCCTTCAATATGGATTACATCTCAATGTAAAGATAACAAAAATCCTCACCACTGGACCAATAAACAACATTCTTATAAACAGAGAAAAGATGGAAGTTGTCAAGGACTTCATTCTTCTTGGATTAACTATCAACACTCATGGAAACAGCAGTCAACAAATCAAGTGACGTAGTGCATTAGCAAATCTGCTGTACAAGACTTTTTGAAAGTGTTGAAGAGCAAAGATGTCAGCTTGAGGACTAAGGTGATCCTGACCCAAACCATGATATTTTCAATAAGCTCATATGCATGTGAAAGCTGGATGGTAAATAAGGAAGACCTTAGTAGATTTGATACATTTGAGTTATGGTGTTGGAGGAGAATATTGAAAGTGCCATGAGCTGCCAAAAGAACAATAGATCTGTTTTGAAAAAAATGCAGCCAGAGTGCTCCTTGGAGGACAAGATGGCCAAACTTCATTTCTCATACTTCAGACATATTGTCAGGAGGGACCAGTCACTGGAGAAGGATATCATGTTTGGTAAGGTGGAGG
>NW_006424770.1:0-1319 GCF_000296735.1 Chrysochloris asiatica | reverse complement strand
GGTTCAAGCTCACCAGCTGCTCCTTGGAAACCCTATACAGGGTCGCTATGGGTTGGACTTGACGCCACATAACAACAACACTTAATAGTTTTTGGGACCTTAAATCTTTATAGAAGCAGACAGCCTCATCTTTCCCCTATGGAACTGATGGGTTTGAACCAGCAATCTTGCAGTTAGCAGCCCAATGCTTATCCTACAATGCCACTAGGGCTCCTTTGCACCATGAAGTTGTTGTTAAGTGCTGATGAGTTAGCTCTGACTCATAGTGACCCTGTATAGGGTTTCTGAGCAGCGAATGGTGGGTTCAAGCCACCAATTTTATGATTAGCAGTCCAGTGCTTATCCTCCAGTGCCAAATGAGGACTCCTTGCATCACCATGCTATTGTTGTTGTTGTTAGGAGCTACTGAGTCAGTACCAACTCCTAGCAACCCTATGCACAACAGAGTAAAACACTGCCTGGTCATGCACCAGACTCACATGAGCCCATTGCCACTGACTCTGTGCCAATCCATCTTGTTGGGGGTTCTCCTTTTTTCTTTTTTCTTTTTCTCCGACCTTCCACTTTACAAATCTTGATTTCCATCTTCAAGGACTGGTCTCTCCTGACAATATATTCAAAGTATGAGAGAAAAAGTCACTTGTCTATCCTGGCTTCCAAAGAGTATTATGTTGTACTTCTTCCAACACAGATTTGTTTGTTCTTTCAGCAGTCCATGGTACTTTTAATAATCTCCTCCACCAAGACAACTCAAATGCATTAATTCTTCTATGGTCTTTCTTATTCACTGTCCAACTTTCACATGAATATGAGGTAATTGAAAATATTGTGGCTTGGGTCAGACACACCTCAGTCCTTAAACTGACATCTTTGCTCTTCAACACTTTAAAGAGGTGTTGTGTAGCAGATTTGCCTAATGAAATATGTCATTTGATTTTGTGACCATAGTTTCCATGAGTGCTGATGGTTTATTTGAGCAAAATGAAGTCTTTGACAACTTCAATCTATTCTCTACTTAGATGGGTGTTATTTATTAGTCCAGTGGTGAGGATTTTTGTTTTCTTTATAATGAGGTGCAACCCATACTAAAGACTGGGGTCTTTGATCTTCATTAGTATTTTAAGCCCTTTCACTTTCAACAAGCAAGGTTGTATCATCTGCATATTACAGGTTGTTAATGAGTCTCCCTCCAATCCTGATGCCACATTTTTTCTTCATATAATCTAGCTTCTCAGATTATTTGCTCAGTATACGGATTGAATAAGCATGGTGAAAGAATACAACCCTGGCACACACCTTTCTTAATATTAAACCATTTA
>NW_006424769.1:0-1293 GCF_000296735.1 Chrysochloris asiatica | reverse complement strand
ATCCCATACATCCCGTTGATCAGCAATTATATAGCTCCCCCACCCCTTTTGGGTGGGTTCTTTTTCTTAATCTTTTACAATAATGGTCTTATGCAGTATTT
This sequence comes from Chrysochloris asiatica, assembly GCF_000296735.1. Taxonomy (NCBI): domain Eukaryota; kingdom Metazoa; phylum Chordata; class Mammalia; order Afrosoricida; family Chrysochloridae; genus Chrysochloris; species Chrysochloris asiatica. The sequence continues at coordinate 1,192 of NW_006424769.1, read as the reverse complement.
CTCCTTTTGTGACTGACTAATTTCACTCAGCATAATGTCCTCAAGGTTCATCTATGTTATGCGATGGTTTGCAGCTTCCTTGTTCTTCAAGGTAACACAGTATTCCATTGTGTGCATGTACCACAGTTAGTCCATTCTTCAATTGATGGGCACTTAGGCTGTCTCCTTTTTTTTGCTATTGTAAATAGTGCTGCTATGAACACTGGTATGCATATGTCTACTCATGTTATGGCTCATATTTCTTGTGTGTAAATACCAAGTAGAGGAATTGCTGGGCCATAAGGTATTTCTATTTCCAACCTTCTGAGGAAGCGCCATATTGCTTTCCAGGGTGGTTGGACCATTTTGCAGTCCCACTAACAATGTAGGAGGGTCCCAGTCTTTCCTCATCCTTATCAGCATTTGTTGTCCTCTGCTTTTTTGAACTTTGTTGTTATTGCTGGTGTGAGATATCTCATAGTTTTGATTTGCATTTCTCTGATGGCTAATGATCGTGAAGTGAACATTTTTTCATATGTTTGTTGGCTGCCCTGATCTCCTCCTTGGTGAAGTGTCTGTTCATGTCCTGTGCCCATTTTTTTTTATTGGGTTATTTCTCTTTCTCTTGTAGAAGTGTTATAGTTTCCTATATATTTTAGAAATGAGTCCCTTATCTAATGTGTCGTTTCAAAAGATTTTTTTCCCATTCTGTGGGTTCCCTTTTCCTTCTTTTGGTGAAGACTTTTGATGCACATAAGTTTTAAATTTTTAGTTTGTCCCACTCATCTATTTTGTCTACTTTTGTTTGTGTACTTTTCAAAATGTTTGGTCATCTGTATATGTCCTGAATTAGTGCCCTCACATTTGTCCCTATTTTTTCATTGATGACTTTAATAATTTTGGGATTCACATTTAGATCTTTAATCCAGGCTGAGTTTGTTTTTGTATAGGGCATGAAGTAAAGGTCTTGTTTCATTCTTTTGCATATCGCTTTCCAGTTCTGCCAGCACCATTTGTTAAAGAGACTATCTCCTTTCCATGCAATATGCCTAGGAACTTTGTCGAAAATCATTTGGCTGTATGTGGATGGGTTAATTTCTGGATTCTCGATTCTGTTCCATTGATGTATGTATCTTTCATTGTACCAGTACCAGGCTGTTTTGACCACTGTTGCCATGCAGTAAGTTTTGAAATCGGGAAGTGAGAGACCTCC
>NW_006424768.1:0-1273 GCF_000296735.1 Chrysochloris asiatica | reverse complement strand
GATGAGGATGGTCCAGGTGTCTAGGTGTGCTACTATGGTGAGGATGGTCCAGGTGTCTAGGTGTGCTACTATGGTGAGGATGGTCCAAGTGTCCATGTATCCTTAGAAGAAGCTTTGCTTACAGAGTATGTTGTTGTTGTTAAATGTTCCGACTCGCAGCGACCCTGTATAGGGTTTCTGAGGAGCAGCTGATCTCACGGTTCACACCAACCTTTCAGTCCAGTGCATTACCCTGTCGCGCCACATCAGGACTCCCAAGTCAATGTCACTTCAGTATAGAAAATTTGGAGCATGACTTCTTTCTTAAAAACAAGATGGATGAACACAGCTTCTTGACTGTCTTCTTGATTGCTGGTTTCCACTGTGTTCAGGGTCTCACTAAAAACCTTCATCTCATTTTAGAGGCACTGAAAGGAAATTATGGACAAGAAGATAAGAGAAAAGCTAGATCCAGAAAAATGGTCAATTCCTGACCCTCCTCCACAACGCATTTCTTTCCAGTGACTGGCTGCCCGGAGTTTGGCTCACAGCAGCCAGGGAGATGACCTATTGATGCTCTTGGATGTCCTTTGATCCAATATGCAGTGGAATAGGTGACTCACTGAAATGTCAGTGTAACTACTGGAACAAGTCAGTCCACAGAAATGAAAGTGACCAGGAGTAGTGTACTGGCGCGGCACTGTGGTTACTGCGCTGGATTGCAAAGTGGGTTTCAACCACAAGGTTGGTGAGGCAAGCTCACCAGCTGCTTCTTGGAAACCCTATACAGGGTCATTGTGAGTTGGCCGACTCAATGGCACTTAACAACAACAGGACTAATGCGGCACTGGACTGCTAACCTCAAGATTGGCAGTGCAAATTCAACAGCCACTCCTTGGAAACCCTATACAGGGTCACTATGAGTTGGAGCTGACTCAACAGCACTTAACAACAACAATCATTCATTTGGGCACCTAGTGCCATGTCACCTGACCTTATAATTTAACTCCTTTCACACAGCGAGCTTCCTCCCTAGGTGCTGCCTGAGGACAGGAATGCTGTGCTATTCTTTGCTTTGGAAACCATTCGTGTCTCTGTGTGCCATTTAAAACATGAGGCAGGTGCTGTAATCCATTCTTTCCTAGTAAGAGAATTGAACAGAAGATTTCAAAGAGCAGCATGTGAAATGAAATATGTGAGAAGTATTACAGTGAAAAACCATAAGGGAAGAACATATTCTCAAGTTGAACACATTTCTCAAGCTGAAAGAACTGAGGAGGGGAAAAAACCAAGT
>NW_006424767.1:0-1319 GCF_000296735.1 Chrysochloris asiatica | reverse complement strand
GATGCCAAAGATGGAGGCAGAGAGGATGACATGGAGAGATGGAGCGACTGGGGACTTTAGACCCAAAGAGAGAGAGGGACTGTTTGCTGACGACCGGGAGGGCAGGCTTGTGGGGTATACCCTTTGGTTGTATGATGCTACCTGAGGGGATTGTAACCATGGCAATGAAATGATATACGATAGGATGAAAGAAAAGCTAATGTTCTCCCATGTAAACTATCACATAATTCACAATAAAACATTTATTTTTTAAATGAGTAAGGAAAGGAAGAGAATTGAGCATTTATTTCATCATTCCTGTGATAACCAATACCTCAGAGTAACTAAATAGTTGGTGAGAATCTATAGACGTATTCCTGCATCTGCTAAAGAAAATGCATTTAGGCATTTATTTCAATGGCTGCTAAAACCATTAAGTTGGAAGTTGTGAGAAATTTTGTAAGTTCAGGTTTATAACACTTGAACCCACCAAACATTCCAGAGAGACAACCGTATCTCATATGCCTCCTGATGGAAATTAATTGTTCTTATCAAAAATGGAATCTAAATGACATCAAGACTCTACATCTGATGAGATGATGCACAAAGAGACGCATAAACATATTAAACAATATCTGAGCGCAATCTGAAAAATACGGACTGTGAAAAAATGCTACAGGACAAATAATCCATTTTCTTCAACAAAAAAATTTTAGGTAAAAACAAAGAACTAATAATAAATAAAGCCAACTATTAGCAAAGAGAATTTAAAAAGCTAACAAAAAAGCATTAATGAGATACTTGTGAAACTGAAAACTAATTGAATATTTGTTGCTATTAAAAGATAATAGTTAATTTTTTAGGTGTAATATTTGTTTTTGTGAGGAGCTTTTTAGTCGTGGTTTTGTTTTTATAAAAGTATTTTTATCTTTTAAAGATAAACACTGAAATACTCTATGGATAAAATAGTTTGATTCCTGGGATTTTTCTAAATAATCCAAAAAGAAATTATATGGAGTATAAAAGAAACAACGTGGACCATGATTGATCATTGTTTAATCTGGATGATGGGTTCATGGGAGTTCACTGTACTTATGACGGGATCTCCAACTTACAACGGGGCTCCATTCCAATAACTCTATCATAAGTCAGTCTAACTTAAGTCAAATGTTTTTTTTAATTTTCATTATTACTGTCTTATTAGCAGTATCTTTAGAATTTTGATCTTTATTTGCCTTTGGAGGTTACATATAAATACACAGATATATTTTAATACATACATTTAAAAATACACAAATCATAAAATTTTACTCTGATGAAGAAGTTGGATGACTTTGGCA
>NW_006424766.1:0-1269 GCF_000296735.1 Chrysochloris asiatica | reverse complement strand
CTATTGTATCACAAGAGACCCGTCTGTATTTCATTGCATCAGCCCAGGCTAGCCAGACTGAATACTACTCACCGGGGATTCTACCTTCCTCCAGGCCCTCTGGATCTAGGGACCCTCTTGAAAGCTTGTAAGCCAGTCACTTCTTGCCTTTGTAGCCCCCACCCCCCATTTTGGGTAGCCCATGTCCAAGTTGCTCATCCCTGTCTACTCTGTGTGTGGAGGGGGTGGGAATGATTCTTGCTATAAGGACTTGTTCCCTCTTTTGAGCTACTGCTTCCATAGGTGTAGGTCAAGTTCATCAAATTGTATGAGAATTTTTTTTTTTTTCCTCTTCTTTTTACTTCTGGTTGAGCTCTGATCATCCAGTCACTGAAGCCATTCATCACTATTTCAAGTCCTCTTCCTTTCAGCAAGGAAGGTTATATTATATGCATATTGCAGGTTATTCATAAATCTTCCTCCAGTCCTGAAGCAGAAGCCAGTTCTTCGTGTAATTCAGCTGCTAATTTGATGTATATTAGTTGGCATTCTATTGTAAAACACAGGACTTTCCACATCATATTTATTTATAGTTGTTGTTAGGTGCCATCGAGTCAGTATCAACTCATAGCGACCCTGTGCACAACAGAACCTAACAAACACTGCCCTTTCCTGGGCCAACCTCACAATTGTTGCCACGCTTGAGCTCATTGATGCTGCCACTTTGCCAATCCATCTCAGTGTTTCTCTGCTATCCATAAGGTTTTCAGTGACTAAATATTCGGAAGTAGTTCGTCACTCCTTCATCAGTCTGTCTTCGTCTGGAAGCTCATCTGAAACCTGTCCACCATGGGTGACCCTGCTGGTATTTAAAATACCCATGGTATACATACTTTCCAGAATCACAGCAACTCACAAGCCACCACAGTAGACAAACTGACAGACGAGTGGTGGTTATTTATAGTTGTATGGATTTATGTATTATTTAAGAAATTCACATATACTACTAACATTATTCATGTAACACCAAATTGCTTTATATCTGGGCTCTCCAGACAACCTTCTTTCTTCTTCTGAATTGTGTTCATTATTCTTTGAGCTCTTTGAATATTTACCTGTTAATACAAATGGTCCAGGCTCATTGGGTACTTATCCTGCCCAAGTTTAGTGCCACAGCTGCCACGTGCATTAAAAGACAATGGAAGTTCTTTCATGAACTTTTTGAAGACACACACAACCACATCCACACATTACACCCACACACATATCTGTAGCTCTATACTACCAGCT
>NW_006424765.1:0-1319 GCF_000296735.1 Chrysochloris asiatica | reverse complement strand
TAACAAAAAGGGGGAAGTAGTTAATCTTACAGTCCAGGAACAGAGGGCCCTAAGACCATCAAGGGAGAAGTGCATTAGCGGAATGTTGGACCCTATCCAGAGAAGCAGCAACACCAGAGATAAGGACATGGAAAGAGAGAGTAGCTGAGGACTCTAGATTCATGGAAAGAAAAAGACTGTGACCAGGAGGCAGGTTTACAGAATGTGCCCTTTGGTTGTTTAAATATATTCCTCAGTGGTCTGGTGTACATCCCCCACTATCTCCCCCACCCCCCTACCCCCCAAAAAAACCACAGAGGGAATGGAAGCAAATACTGTTGTACGATGACACGCAAAGGAGACTGTAGTCATTGCAAGACCAATGACTTGTTCATTGCAACTACCTTTTTAAAAGAACATAAATGGTGACTATACACCAGGACTTCACCAGATGGAATACAAAGAAATCAAATTGACTACATCTGTGGAAAGAGACACTGTGGAACAGACCACCAAATGCTCATATGCAAGTACAGGCTGAAGCTGAAAAAACTTAAAATAAGTTCATGAGTGTCAAAATACAACCATGAGCATAACCCACTTGAATTTAGAGATCATCTGAAAAGCAAATTTGATACATTAGACACTAAAGACCGAAGACCAGAAAGTTGTGAGATAACATCAAAACATCATATAGGAAGAAAGTAAAAATTCACTGGTGGTGGTTATGTGCCATGGAGTCAGTTCTGACTCATAGCGACCCTGTACAGGGTTTCCAAGGCTGTAAATCTTTACGGGAGCAGAAAGCCTCATCTTTCTCCCACGGAACAGCTGGTAGTTTTGAAATGCTGACCTTGCGGTTCCCAGCCCGATTCGTAACCACTACGCTACCGGAGTTCCTTTCATACAGTCTAGTTGGGGGAAAAAAGTGTGCCAAGTACACTAACTTTAGTTCTGTATATGAACTAATGAATCATTGATATTATAAACAAAATTTTGTTAAAAATACATAGATACTTATTTCTAAAAATTTTTAACTCATTTTTAAAGTCCCAAATCTCTTCTCTACCATTTACTATGAAATTTTGGCCCCTGTCACAGAAGGTACACCATACTTGGCCAGTTCCCCTCCAATCAGGAGAACCTGTGTATTTGCACTGGGGGTGCTCACTTACTCTCAAGATGGCCACTCTTTAGCCATTGTGAATTCAGAGCAATTATAAAACAAGTCCTTGTCAGTCTAACCCTCTCTCTGTTTGTACTGTTAATGCTTCATCTTTCTAGGTCATGTAGCCCTTAAATAGAGATCCTGGTAATATGCAGAACCTTTTCCCTAAAAA
>NW_006424764.1:0-1319 GCF_000296735.1 Chrysochloris asiatica | reverse complement strand
GTAGGTGGCTCTCAGTATATGGACACGTTGGACACATCTGCCATGTAGCTAGAACTCTGTATATGGAAATGTTGCACTACTCTACCATGTGGCTAGCTCTCTGTATATAGACAAGTTGGACTTATCTGCCTTGTAGCTAAAACACTATATATGGAAATGTTGCACTACACTGCCATGTAGCTAGCTCCCTGTATATGAACATTTTGAACTCATCTGCAGTGTAGCTAGTTCTCTGTACATGGATATGTTGAATTGAACTACCAATTAAGTAGCTCTCTGCATAAGAACATAATGGACTTGTCTACCATGTAGATAGTTCTCAGTACATGGACATGTTGGATTCATCTGACATGTAGCTAGAAATCTGTATATGGAAATGTTGCTCTACACTGCCCTGTAGCTAGCTGTCTTTAGATAGACAAATTGGACTCATCTGCCTTGTATCTAGAACTCTGTTTATGGAAATGTTGCACTACTTTGCCATGCAGATAGCTCTCAGTATATGTACTTGTTGGACACATTTGCCATGTAGCTAGAAATCTGTATATGGAAATGTTGCACTACTCTGCCATGTAACTAACTCTCTGTATATTGACAAGTTGTACTCAATTGCCTTATAGCTAGAACTCTGTATATGGAAATGTTGCACTACACAGTCATGTGGCTAGCTCTCTTTATATGTACATTTTGTACTCATCTGCCATGTAGCTAGCTCTCTGTACATGGATATGTTGGACTGATCTGCCAACATATTGGCCTTGTCTGCCCTGTAGGAGGCTCTCAATATATGGACCGTTTGGACACATCTACCAAGTAGCTATTACCCTGAATATGGATATGTTGGACTACTCTGCCATGTAGTTAGCTCTCAGTATATGGACACGTTGGACACATCCTCCATGTAGCTTGAACTCTGTATATGGAAATGTTGCACTATTTTGCCATGTAGCTAACTCTCTGTATATAGACAAGTTGTACTCATCTGCCTTGTAGCTAGAACTCTGCATATGGAAATGTTGCACTACACTGTCATGTGGTTAGCTCTCTATATGGACATTTTCGAATCGTCTGTCATGTAGCTAGCTCTCTGTACATGGATATGTTGGTCTGATCTGCCAAGTAGGTAGCTCCCTATATATGAACATATTGGCCTTGTCTTCCCTGAAGATGACTCTCAATATATGGACACGTTGGACACATCTGCCATGTAGCTACTACCCTGAATTGGACACATATTCCATGTACCTAGAACTCTGTATATGGTAATGTTGTACTACTCTGCCATGTAGCTAGCTGTCTATACATAGACAAGTTGGACT
>NW_006424763.1:0-1319 GCF_000296735.1 Chrysochloris asiatica | reverse complement strand
CACAATACACATTCTTTTTCAGTGCACATGGAACTTTCTCCAGAATTGACCATGTGTTAGGTCACAAAGCAAGCCTCCATAAATTTACAAACATCAAAATACTACAGAGCATCTTTTCAGACCACAATGCCATAAATATAGAAATCAACAATAAGAAGACCAAGGAAATAAAGTCGAATACATGGAAACTGAATAATACCCTGCTGAAGAGTGACTGGATAATAGAAGAAGTTAAACATGAATTCAGAAAGTTCCCAGAAACAAATAGGACACAGTGAAAGTGGTGCTGAGAGGACAATTTATTACAATAAATGTGCACATTGAAAAAGAAGAATTAATCAAAATTAGCACATTAAAACAGCATCTCTAGAAATTATAAACAGACCAACAAGAAAACCATAACCAAAAGAAAAGAAATAATAAAGATTAAAGCAGAAATAAATGAGATAGAAAACAAAAACTCTAAAAGAATCAATATGACAAGAAGTTGTTTCTTTGAAAGGATTAACAAAATTGACAAACCATTAGCAAGCATAACAAAAGAAAAGAGGGAGAAGACAAAAATAACACGCATTAGAAACCACATGGGCGATGTCACAATAGAACCAAAGGAAATCAAAAGGATAATAACAGAATACTATGAAGATTTGTAATCCAAAAACTTTGAAAATTTAGAAGAGATGGATATATTTTTAGAAAAACATGATCTACCTTAACTCACACAGAGTGAAATAGAAGACTTGAACAGAACCATAACCAAAGAAGAAATTGATCAGGTCATCAAAAAACTCCCAGCCAAAAAAAGTCCAGTTCCAGATGGCTTCACTGGTGAGTTCTACCAAATATTCAGGGAAGAGCTGTCATCAATTGTACTCAAATTATTCCAAAATGTAAAGGAGGATGGAAAACTTCCTAATACATTTTATGAAGCAAGCATAACCCTCATACCAAAACCAGGAAAGGACATCACTAAGAAAGAAAATTAAAGACAAATATCCCTCATGAACATAGATGCAAAAATTCTCAACAAAATCCTAGCCAACAGAATCTGGCAGCACATCAAAAGAATAATACATTATGACCAAATGGGATTCATATCAGGGATGCAAGGATGGTTCAACATATGTATGTCAACATTTAGTATGTCCCAAAAGAGATGACTGGGACATACTAAAAATTAAAAAAACTTATGTGCATTAAAAGACTTCATCAAAAGACTAAAAAGGTAGCCCACAGAATGGGAAAAATATATTTTGCAATGACACATCTGACAAGGGATTAATTTCCATAATGTATAGGAACCTACAACACCTCTACAA
>NW_006424762.1:0-1221 GCF_000296735.1 Chrysochloris asiatica | reverse complement strand
GGCTAGGGCTGATAGGGTTTTAGCGCTAGGGATAGGGATAGGGCTAGGGCTGTTAGTTCTTAAGGCTAGCCCTAGGTCTGTTAGTGTTTTAGGTATAGGGCTAGTGATGATAGGGCTTTACGGCTAGGGCTAGAGCTAGGGCTCTTAGGGGATTAGGACTAGGGCTGTTAGGGCTCTTAGGGGATTAGGACTAGGGCTGTTAGGGCTCTTAGGGGATTAGGACTAGGGCTGTTAGGGCTTTAGGGCTAGGCTTAGGGCTGTTAGGGCTTTAGGTCTAAAGCTAGGTCTAGGGCTGATAGGGCTTTAGGGCTAGGGTTAGGGCTAGAGCTCTTAGGGCTTTAGGGCTAGGGCTAGGGCTAGAGCTGTTAGGGCTTTAGGGCTAGGGCTAGGGCTTTCAGGGTTCTCAGTGCTTTTGGGCTCGGGCTAGGGCTATGGCTTTAGGGCTAGGTCTAGGTCTAGGGAATTAGGGCAATGGCTTTTGGGCTAGGCTTAGGGCTGTTAGGGCTTTAGGGCTTAGGCTAGGGCTAGGGCTGATCGGGCTTTAGGGCTCCGGTTAGGCCTAGAGCTCTTAGGGCTTTAGGACTAGGGTTTTGCTAGGGCTGTTAGGGCTTTAGGGATTGGGCTAGGGCTAGGCCTGTTAGGGCTTTAAGTATAATGCTAGGTCTAGGGCTGTTATGGCTTTAGGGTTAAGGCTCGGGCTAGGGCTACTCGGGCTTTAGGGCTAGGGTTAGGGCTAGAGCTCTTAGGGCTTTAGGACTAGGGTTTTTGCTAGGGCTGTTAGGGCTTTAAGTCTAATGCTAGGTCTAGGGCTATTAGGGCTTTAGGGGTAGTGCTAGGGCTAGGTCTGTTAGGGCTTTAGGGCTAGGCTTAGGCCTGTTAAGGCTTTAGGGCTTGGGCTTGGGCTAGGGCTGTTAGGGCTTTTGGGGTAGGTATAGGGCTAGGTATGTTAGGCCTTTAGGGCTGTCTAGGCATTTTAGGGCTTTAGGGCTGGGGCTGATAGGGCTTTACGGCTAGGGCTAGGGCTAGGGCTAGGGTTAGGGCTGTTAGTTCTTAAGGCTAGCCCCAGGTCTGTTAGGGTTTTAGGTATAGGGCTAGTGATGATAGGGCTTTAGGGCGAGGGCTAGGGCTCTTAGGGCGTTAGGACTAGGGCTGTTAGGGCTTTAGGGCTAAGGCTAGGGCTAGGGCTGTTAGGGCTTTAGGGATAGGGTAGGGATAGGGCTT
>NW_006424761.1:0-1295 GCF_000296735.1 Chrysochloris asiatica | reverse complement strand
ACAAGCATGTGATTATTGTCCCTCTAAATAACTTTTCCATAGATCCATAATGGGATCACTATGCAATATTTGTGGATTTATTTGATGTAACATAACATTTTGAAACTTTTAATTTTAACTAGTTATTAACTATATCCAAATATATTGTACATTTTCAGTGTTTAAAATTTTGTAAATTTTACAGCAAGAAAAAAGAAAAAAAAAAGTAAAATGTCAAAACTAAAAAATGAATACAATGTACCAAAGTAAAATTTGCATTAAAAAAAAGATTATAGACTGTGCAAAAGTTAGAAAATGCACATCCCAAATATGAAAAATCAGACTTTAAAGTAACATTCCGCGTGGATTCAGCAGTGTCATTTATGTATATATGAATTTACTTTGGTTACTGATAAGAATGGACTTCTGGTGTGGTGCTGTGGATCAGCACTGGACTGTGTACCATCAAGGTTACCAGTTCAAATTCACCAGCTGCTCCTTGGAAACCCTATGTGTATGTTATGAATCAGAACCAACTGGATGGCACTTAACAATGAGCAACTGATAAGAGTGTTGTTATGCAAGAGCCGTGTATTACAAAATGTCTGCTAGGATACATTCCAAATTGATAACAGTGGCTCCTTTTAGATGTAGCAGAAGGGTTTCATAAGGATAGTGGTCAAATAAATTTCACTTGAACTGCACCTGTTTATAAAGAGGAGGATGTGAGCATATAATAATTTCTTTAATTCAAATTTTATATGATAATAATAAAATATTTTTCAATATTTTGAGGGTGGTGGAATTATTTTTATCTTGAGTGTGGCAGTGATCACATGACTGCATGCTTGTCAAAACATACAACTGTACACTAAAAAATAACTTTACTGTTTGTGAATTATAAAATGAAATTTTAAAATGTAATTGAAATAATTTGTGGAATGTAGTATTTAAAATCATACAACTTTTATTTATAAAGTTTTAAGGAAGCTATTGCCTTTTTCTTAGTTATCTCCAAAAAAACCTCTCACTACCAAAGAGTTAGTTCTGACTTATAGTAACTTAAATAGGGTTTCTCAGGTTTTAAATCATAATGGGAGTAGAAAGCTTCATCTTTCTCCAGAGGAGAAACTGTTGTGTCTAAATTATCAACCTTACAGTTAGTAGTCCAGTGTTTATCTTATGGCAGCACCACTGCTACAATAGAAATACTACAAGTGTATGACTTTAACAAGCAGAAATTTATTTTCTCACAGTTTAGAAGACTAGAAGTTAAAATTCAGGGTCTCACCTCTAGGAACAGGAAACTTTTCTCT
>NW_006424760.1:0-1261 GCF_000296735.1 Chrysochloris asiatica | reverse complement strand
CTTCCTTTGTTTCCAACCTTTGTTTCCAATCACCGGTAATGCTCAATACATCTTGATTGCATATTCAATAAATTTCAGATTAAAGAAGTTGGTAGAATTCTTCTATTTCATCCTCATTGGCTTTAGTGATTGGTACATAAATTTGACTAATAGTGGTATTAACTGGTCTTCTGTGTAGGTGCATGGATATTATCCTATCACAGACAGCGTTGTACTTCATGACTGATCGGGATATGTTCTTTTTGACAATGAATGCAACACCATTCCTCTTCAATTTGTCATTACCGGCATAGTAAACCATGTGGTTGTCAGATTCAAAATGGCCAATACCAGTCCATTTCGACTCACTAATGCCTAAGATATAGACGTTTATGCATTTCATTTCATTTTTGATCATTTCTAATTTTCCTTGATTCATACTTTGTACATTCCATGTTCCAGTTATTAATGGATGTTTACAGCTGTTTCTCTTCATTTTGAGTTGTGTCCCATCAGCAAATGAAGGTCCCGAGGGCTTTACTCTCACGGGCTTTACTGCATTCACGTTATCACGGTCAACTCTACTTTGAGGAGGCAGCTGTTACCCAGTGGCATTTTGAGTGCCTTCCAACCTGAGGGGCTCATTTTCCGGTACTGTATCTGACAGTGTTTCTCTGCTATTCATAAGGTTTTCAGTGACTACATGTTCGGAAGTAGTTCGTCACTCCTTCTTCCTTGGAAGAAGGAAATAATTTCGGAATTGTAAAAGAGCAATTAGTACCGAAATTTTGTACTGATTTAATTAGTGATGGCATTCTCTTTAAGTAATACTATCAAGAGTTCATAGTCATTAAATATATATTGTTGTTGTTGTTGTTAAGTGCCGTCGAGTCTGTTCCGATCCACAGCGACCCTGTATAGGGTTTTCAAGGAGCCGCTGATGAGCTTTGAGCCGCCAATCTCACAGTTCAAACGGCTTTGCAGTCTGGCGCATTAACCCACAGTGCCACACCAGGACTCCAAATATATATTATGTATATGTTATTTTGTTATATATGACAGAGACCTCAGAAGTTTCCTGGAAAAATCCTGCTATCCTTTAAACTCTGTTTTTCCAGGACCATATTAAATACCTTAAAATATGGAGTCCTGATGTGGTGCTGGAGGATAAATACAGGACTGCAAGTTTGATTTGAACTACAAAGTCTATGGTTAAAACTCACCAGCCGCTCTTTGTAAAACCTTTATAGTGTTGTTATGAATCAGAACCTACTGGATGGTA
>NW_006424759.1:0-1268 GCF_000296735.1 Chrysochloris asiatica | reverse complement strand
CCATCAATGATGCCACCTGGCCGATCCATCTCGTTAGGGGTCTTCCTCTTTTTCTCTGACCCTCCACCTTACGCAGCATGACATCCTTCTCCAGCGACTGTTTCCTCCGGACAATATGTCCAAAGTATGATTAGAGATATGTTGTTGTTGTTGTTATGTGCCGTGGAGTCGGTTCTGACTAATAGCGACCCTGTACAGTGTTTCCGAGGCTGTGAATCTTTACGGGAGCAGAGAGTCTCATCTTTCTCCGGCGGAACAGCTGGTAGTTTCAAACTGCTGACCTTGATGTTCGCAGCCCGATTCGTAACCACTATGCTACCAGAGCTCCTCTTTCTTGTTGTTACTAAGTGCCGTCGAGTCCCATAGCGACCCTGTGTAGGGTTTCCCAGGAGCAGCTGGTGAGCTTGAACCGCCGACGTTGCAGTTCAAACGGCTTTGCAGTCTGGCACATTAACCCACAGAGCCACACCAGGACTCCTCTCCTTTAATTTACAAGTTTCCCTCAGCTTTTCCTTCTGTTTCTTGACTTTGATCTTTTTGAAGCATACAGGCCAGATGTTTTATTCAATGTTCCTTAATCAAGAAAACAGTATATTTTTAACTGTTAGGTATGTGGGAAGTGGAGGAGTAGGAGCAGTGAGTAGGGACTACTTGGATAGCTTTGGCAGTCAGTTTCCTAACATTGAAGCATTTTCCTTTCTACCTTATATTGCATCGAGTTCTGGGTAGACTAAATTATGAGAGAGAATATTCATTGATTTAAGCTAAACAATGTAGTATTCTGGGAACATGTGGATGCAATCAATGTGTCAGTGATGAATTCTTCAAACTGATTCATTCATTTTTTATTTATTTTTAAATAATACTGTTCAAAGGTGGTCTCTAACCAAAACTTCTATACAGCCAGTGGATATGTTGAATATATCATAGAAATTTATAGCTGAGTGGAGCTAGAGATTATTTAGTACATTTTACTGAATAAGAAATTTAGATTTATTGAGCTTAAGAAATCTGACCATGGTAGTCACTTGAAAGCCAAGATTAGACTCCACATCATCCCAATTTCCTTCTTCAGCACTCTTTTCTTTTTCACCCAAAAATATGTGCTATAAGTCCTAACCTCTATGCCTGTGGTTAAAATTTCATTTTTTTGTAGTAGGGTTTCTTTATTATGTTAATGAGACAGGATTAGCTGAGTCAACCTCTTTTGAGATACGTTGTTGTTGTTAAGTACTGTCCTGTCGAGTCGGTTCCGACCCATAGCGACC
>NW_006424758.1:0-1266 GCF_000296735.1 Chrysochloris asiatica | reverse complement strand
GGTTCTGCCAGGTGTCTGTGGCCATTCCGATCCTTCCCCAAAGTGGTCTCACCCAAGATGGCGGCTCCCCGAGCTGTAAGCCTTCCAACTTTCTAAATATTCCTTTATATGTGGTTCAGAATTCTGGGACCATCCCCTGAGCCTGCTTGGTTGGGTATTTTGTGTTGTTGCTGGTGGAGCTCCTTTACTGCACATCCACCTGATCCGCCATCTTGTTTGTTCCCCACATTCTGTTGTTCTTAATAAAGCTTTCTATGATTTTGTAGCAATACTTTTAGATTTACCTTCATAAATGCATTTATTTCAGTATGTATTTCCAAATATTTTACTGACATACCTAAGACTAGAATTATTGGGTCCTATTGGGTACTTGTGTGGCACAGTAAGATAAGCACTAGACTGCTGTCATGTCAGCAGTTTAAACCCTCTAGAGACTACTTGGAAATGCTATACAGGGTTGCTATGAGTCAGAAAGAGTCCTAGTGGGGCACTGTGGGTTAATACGCAGGACTACAGTCATTTGAGCCACAGGTCAGCAGTTCAAGCTCACCAGCCACTCCTCAGAAACCCTATAGAGGGTTGCTGTGGTTCAGAACCGCCTCAATGGCATCTAACACCACCACCACCAGATGTTAAAAGGATAGTAAGGGGAGATGCTGCCTAGCAGGAAGAGACTGCCGGGGCCAGCCAGGCTGTCCTACTTACCCAGGACACGAGAGCGTAGTCCTAGCATAACCGTTGGATCATGGCTTTGAGGAGGGGTCGACCAACTTAGAGACCCACAAACGCAGCCCAAAGTGTCTCATAACAACCCAGTCACCCCTGCTGCACTTCTGCCTCTTGATTGATATCTGAGGATGGAAATCCTGCCTTTGAGCCGGATTTAAGGGCCGTACCGCAAGGAGATTCCTATTTAAGAGCAACCATGCAGCCACCACTCATCTGTCTGTTGTGTTGTGGTGGTTTGAATTGCTGTGATTCTGAGAGCTATGCCACCGGTATTTTAAATAACCAGCAGGGTCACCCATGGTGGACAGGTTTCAGGTGAGCTTCCAAACAAAGACGGACTAGGAAGAAAGAGTGACAAACTACTTCCGAATCGCTAGTCACTGAAAACTCTATGAATAGCAGAGAAACACTGTCAGATACAGGACCGGAAGGTGGGAAGGCACTCAGAATGTGACTGGGAAAAAAATGTCTCCTCAAAGTAGAGTTGACCAAGATGACCATGATGACGTGAATAGAGTTAAGCTCGGAGGCGAAATG
>NW_006424757.1:0-1260 GCF_000296735.1 Chrysochloris asiatica | reverse complement strand
TTGACAGCTTTGCTGGGTAGAGGATTCTTGGGTGGCAGTTTTTTTCTTTGAGGGTTTTATATATGTCTCCCCATTGCGTTCTTGCCTACATAGCTTGAGAGCTCTGAGCTTAATCTAATTTGTTTGCCTTTGTATGTTACACGTCTCTTTTCCCTAGCTGCTTTCAGGATTCTGTCCATATCTTTGATTTTGGAAAGCTTGAGTATTATATGTCTTCGTGATTGTCTTTTAGGGTCTAGCCTTACTGGTGTTTGTTGAGCTTCTTGAATGCTTATCTTTTTGTTTTTCAGCATGTTAGGAAATTTTTCTTCCAGAAGCTCTTCAACTATCTCCTCTGTGGACTTTTGTGATTCTTCCTGTTCCAGAATGCTGATAATTCTTAAGTTATTCCTCTTCATATTGTCCAACATAAATCTTAGGCTTTCTTCAGATTTTTTTATGCTTTTTTTGTGCTTGCTCTTCTGTCTTAGTAGTGTTGAGAGATTTATCCTCTATCTCACTAGTTCTGGCTTCTATCTCTTCAGTTCTACTCCTTTGCCCTTACAGTGTATTGTTCATTTCTGATATTGTATTATTAATAATTTGGACCTCTTTCTGTGGGTTTTGAATTGTTTCCAATGCTGTATCTATTTTATTTGATTGTTCCTGTGAGCTTTCCTGACTTCTTCCATATTTTTCTCAACTTCATTGTGAAGTGTTTTGATATATTTTATAATCATTTTTCTGAATTATTTCTCAGGCATTTCCAATGCCTGCCCATCTTCCAGTATGGAGTTTAGGTCTACTTCCAGCTCATTTGCCTCATTCACTTTATCTTATTTCGGGATATGTGCTGATATGGTCATCTGTTTCTATTTTTTTTGAACAGATTCAGGAATTATCTGTGGCCTTAATACTTAGATGGATGTGTATTTTGGTATTTTGTTATGCTTTCTGATTGCCTCCATGTAGATATGATCAGGAGTTGGGCTTCCCTTTTTACTCTTCTTCCTGAGAAATTTCAAGATGCAACTGTTGGTCATTGTGATGGTAACTCCAGATTTTGATTTTTGGCCTCTTTCCTTTTTAGTCTGTCTGTCCCATTCCACAATCCCCGTTCAGGCCTTTCTCCTAATGATAAACAGTTCAGGGCTGGCTGTGGCTGTTTTGCACTGCCGTTTGGTTTTAAGTGGAAACTGTCACTTTAAATTTCAAGGAGATCTGTGTGCATATGTAGGAGAACCCTCCAGGGGTGGGGGTGGGGTTTCCACTCACTCAGGC
>NW_006424756.1:0-1288 GCF_000296735.1 Chrysochloris asiatica | reverse complement strand
GAACCGACTCGACGGCACTTAACAACAACAACAACTTACACTTATATTTTTCAGTCTACTAACTAAGGAAAAAAGTGTTTAAAAAAAAAAATGTCGCTTTGAGGACTAAGGTGTGCTTGACCCAAGCCAAGGTATTTTCAGTCACCTCATATGCATATGAAAGCTGGACAATGAATAAAGAAGACCCCGGAGAGGAACTGATGTAATTGAGTTACAGTGTTGATGAAGAATATTGATATTATCATGGACTACCTAAACAAAAACCCCTAATCTGTCTTGGAAGAAGTACAACCAGAATGCTTCTTAGAAAAGAGAGTGGCAAGACTTCATCTCACGTACTTTGGACATATTATCAGGAGGGACCAGTCCCTGGAAAAGGACATCATACTTTTTAAGGCAGAGAGTCATCAAAAAAGAGGAAGACTCACAATGAGATGGATTGATACAGTGCCTGCAGCAATGGGCTCAAACATAACAGCAATTGTGAGGATGGCTCAGGGCCAGATTGTGTTTCATTCTGTTATGCATAGGATCACTATGAGTCGCAACTGACTCCAACTCGGCAGCATCTAACAAGTAAGGAAAGCACCCTTTGATTCATCACCTTCAGTGTCAAATAAAAATGCAATATATTATCCTGTAGTAGAGAGGAGTCCTGGTGTGGCGCTGTGGGTTAATGCATCAGACTGCAAAGTCGTTTGAACTGCAAGGTCAGTGGTTCAAGCTCACCAGCTGCTCCTCGGAAACCCTATACAGGGTTGCTATGGGTCGGGATCGACTCAATGGCATTTAACAACAACAGAGTGGGTAAAAGATTCTGTGAACATTGATACAATAGAAAAAATGGCATGTAGACTAGATAATAATTATATATTAATCCCTCGATTTTGTAACTGTACTATAGTTACATAAGAGAACATCTTGTTCTTGAGAAATACACATTGAAGGATTAAAGAGTAAGAGGCATGCTGTATGCAATCTACTCTCAAATAACTCAGGGGCAAAAAAGAATAACCCCATATACACATGTATGTATTATTGGGTATATCCTGAATGTCAGGAGATAAAGCTATTTATCAAATTATAAGTTGATAAATAATACAAGCATGTTATTCACAAAGGAGCCCTGATAGTATAGTGGATTACAAGCTGGGCTGCTAACTGAAAGGTCAGTAGTTCAAATCTACCAGTCACTCCGGGGGAGGAAGATTACAGCCCCAGAAACCCTATACACGGTTGCTATGAGCCAGAAGAAATTCGACGGTTTATAACAACACCAACAAAATAT
>NW_006424755.1:0-1304 GCF_000296735.1 Chrysochloris asiatica | reverse complement strand
ATCTCCCCTCACTTCATATCAGCAGGATGCTTCACTCTCAGCTCTAGCCCTCTGTGGCTATGTCCTTGTCCATGGGCTCAAGTGTCCTCAGGTCTCACCACAGTTTGGACCAATCAGCTCTATGTCTTCTCTCTTTCTTATCTGCAGGTCAATGGGAGTCAATGAACTGTGATTGAACTTATCCCATTTCTTCATCACTGCCTTACCCCACACCCTCTTCCACTCACCAGTAGACCAATGTGGTCACCAGCAAGCTTAAATGCTTGTTTATGTGTTCCCTTTGCGTTTCAGTCTTAGAGGGGAGTTTGTCCTGAAAGAACTTGATTGCTTACCTTGATGTCTTCCTCATGAACAAACAGTTTACTTATTCTTGTAGTAGACAGTAATGCTAACATTTTTGTTTTGGGTTTTTCCTGATGATCTTTCTTTGAAGATGTATCTTCTGTCAATGTAGCTGTTCCAGGCTGGTTTGCTAGTTCTTTCTAGTGGGAATGTCCCGCTTCATAAAGTTCTGGATGGAACTCAGGATTCCATCTAATGTCCTATACTCTGCAAAGGCTTTGCAAGAAGACTATTTCACTGGGCAAGTTCTAGAACTCCTTTTAGGGATTCCAAACAGTGTAGGCTGATGACGGGCTTACGAATTTTCTCTAATCATGTATCCCAACATTCCTTTCTATCCCACTCAAGTGTCTATTTTACAATAGTAGGCAAAGGAAACTAATATTCATAAGACAGTCAAGTATTTATAGCCTTCTTCAGGCTATACCTAGATCCTTGTATCCCAGAGCCCTCTTATTCCAAGTTTAAGCATGCATCACAATTTACCTCTGTCCCACTTAATACATGCAAACCTGTCTCAGTGTTCCCCTATCTATCTTGTTCTTCCGTCTCCTCCCCCTTCTTGTATTGACCTCCCCAACACCCAAACTAAACTGCCCACCCCAATCCCGTTGTTGTGGTTACCTTATATTTCATTAATTCTTCCCTCCATTTAAGATAGTCTATTTTATCATGTAATCTACCTGACCTTCCCACCACCTGGATCTCTGTTCCACTGTGTTTACCTTGTTTCACATTGTAATTGTTTTGATCATAGACTGATCTCCCAGATTCTTTGTTCTTATAATTTTATTCTGTTCTTGACTCTTCCATTTGTTGATTGAGTTCAGAGTGATGCTGCCACGTACATCATTCTCTAGTTGTTTCTGTTCTTGTTCGGTCTCAGTCCACAGAACTTCCTTTAGGATGTTTTTCATAGCAGGGTTGGCTTTGGCAAAATCCCTTAGCTTCTGTTTATCCTG
>NW_006424754.1:0-1320 GCF_000296735.1 Chrysochloris asiatica | reverse complement strand
TTTGCTTCTGGCCATGTTGTTGTTGTTAAGTGCTATTGAGTTGGTTTCAACTCACACTGTTTCTGGGGAGCAGCTTGTGGACTTGAACCGGTGAGCATGTGGTTAGCAGTCCAGTGCTTATCCTACAGCACAACACTAGGACTCTGTTTCTGACCATAGGGGTATTTTAAGATGATTTTCAGTTCTTTAGTTGACTGACTAGTCTAACGAGATGACTGTAAAAGTCCCTCAACTTGACAACACGTGGGTTGATGAGGAGAACTAACTGTTGAGTTTCCAGTGAGCTTTTTTTTAAGTTTTTATTGTGAATTGAGTGATAGTTTACATGGGAGAACATCGACATTACACTATCATTTCATTGCAATGATACAATCTCCTCCGTGCATCATCATTCAACAATATTTGCATCCATTCCTTTTTTTTTTTTTTCGGGTGGGGGGAGGTGGTGTACACAGAAACACTCAGGAATATATCATTTAAACAACCAAAGAGCACATTCTGTAAGCTTGCCTCCTGGCCGCCAGTACCCAGTTCCTCTCTTTCTATGAGGCCGGAGTCCTCAGTCCTCAGCTGTTCCCTCTCTCCATGTCCTCATCTCTGCCTCCATCTTTGGTATCGCTGCTTCTCTGGATAGGGTCTCGCACCCCGCTTGTTCTCTTCTCCCTTGGCCATCCTTATTTTTTTTTTTTTAAAGTTAAATAACCTTTATTTTAGGATCAGTTACAGCCACAAAAGGTTACATGTATTCTACTATTTCTATTTTTTTTAATCAAGATAAACAGTAAAAAAGAAAATGTGTTATAGTTAAGCTGTTGTTGTTGTTAGGTGCCGTGGAGTGGGTTCCGACCCATAGCGACCCTGTACAGGTTTTCCAAGGCTGTAAATCTTTACAGGAGCAGAAAGCCTCATCTTTCTCCTGCGGAACAGCTGGTAGTTTCAAACAGCTGACCTTGCGGTTTGCAGCCCGATTCGTTAGCACTATGCTACCAGAGCATGTTGTTGTTGTTATGTGCTGTGGAGTCGGTTCCGACTTATACAGGGTTTCCGAGGCTGTAAATCTTTACGAGAGCAGAAAGCCTCATTTTTTTCCTGCGGAACAGCTGGTAGTTTTGAACTGCTGACTCTGAGGTTAGCAGCCCAATTCGTAACCACTAATCTACCAGAGCATAAGGAGCTCTGGTAGCGTAGTGGTTATGAATCGGGCTGTGAACCTTAAGGTCAGCGATTCGAAACTACCATTCGCTCCGCGGGAGAAAGATGAGGCTTTCTACTCCCGTAAAGATTTACACCCTCGGAAACCCTGTACAGGGTCGCTATGGG
>NW_006424753.1:0-1320 GCF_000296735.1 Chrysochloris asiatica | reverse complement strand
AGAAGTACAGACAGAATAATTCTTGGAAACCAGCAAAAGCCAGACTTCGTCTCTCATACTTTGGATATATTATCAGGAGGGACCAGTCACTGGAGAAGGATATAATATTTGGTAAACAGAAGTGTCAGATAAAAAGAGGAGGACCCTCTACAGGATGATTGGCACAGTGGCATCAGCAATGGACTCAAATGTAGCAATTATTGTGACATTGGCGCAGGATTGGGCAGTGTTCCGTTCTGTTGGGCATAGGATCCACATGAGTTGGTACTGACTTGATGGCATCTAACAACAATCTAACAAAAAAACATCCCTTGAAAAATACATCATGATAGGTAAAGTAGAAGGTTAATAAAAAATCAGAATGACCCTTGACATCATAGATTGACACAGTGGTTGCTACAATTTGCTCAAACATAACAACTATGAGAATGACACAGGACCAAGCAGTGTTTTGTTCTACTGTGCACTGTGTCAGTGCCAACTTGATGGCACCTAACAACAACATTTTAGAGGAACATTCTATATTCATTTATTATTTATTTAAAAATACATTTTGAAGTCCTAATTTGGGTCAGTCTTTGCACCAGTTCTAAGAACTAAAGCATGTACAAAATGGGCAATAACTTTGTTTTCATAAATATTTGAGTCTGATATAATCAATAATGTTTAAAAAATAAGTTAACTTTGTATGTGTATTTGTTTTTCTCATACCTGATTTACCTGTTAGCTCAATTTTGAATAAACATCCCCAAAACACTTACACTTATTTTCAACATACCTTTAAGTTATAAATACTAGAATTGCAATAATTAGGAAGTTCTCTAAAATTGAGTAAGGAGAGAATAGAAAAATCTAAGTTTCTCATCAAAAACATGTACTAAGAACAACTTAAGGACACCTGTACCATATTCTCATTTGTTGGCTTATCCACCTTAATTTATAAAGGATTATGAATTATCCTGTTTTCCACATTCCCCAAATATATTTGTATGTCTGTGGTTTTACTTCTGAATGAAAAATGAATAAATATATCCTCTAACACTTTTCTTATCAATGGAGAAAAGATTGAAGTGGTCAAAAGACTTCATTTTTCTCAGATCAAATATCAATACTTATGGAAGCAGCAGCCAAGAAATCAAACAACATATTGCATTAGGCAAATTTGCTGCACAAGACCTTTTTAAAGTGTTGAAAAGCAAAGATGTCAGCTTGAGGACTAAGGTATGCCTGACCCAAGCCATGGTATTTTCAATAACCTCATATGTATGCGAAAGTTGGACAGTGAATAAGGCATATCATAGAAGAATTGATACATTTGAG
>NW_006424752.1:0-1261 GCF_000296735.1 Chrysochloris asiatica | reverse complement strand
CTAATTCAAGACATGGTATTTTCAATAGCCCTATATACATATGAAAGTTGGACAATGAATTAAGTAGAAGAATTGATGCATTTGAATTATGGTGTTGGAGAAGAATATTAACAGCATCACAGATTGCCAGAGAACAAACAAGTCTGTGTTGAAAAAAGTACAGTCAGAATGCTTCTTAGAAGCCACGATGGAAAGACTTTATCTCTCATACTTCAGACATATTATTAAGAGGGACCAGTCTCAGGAGAAGGACATTAGGGTTGGTAAAGTAGAAGGTCAGTGAAAAAATGGAAGGTCCCCAACAAGATGTATTGACACAGTGGCAGCAGCAATGGGCTCAAACATAACAACAATTGTGAGAATGGCATGGGACTGGGCAGTGTTTCATTCTGTTTTGCATAGGAGCTGATTCAACAGCACATAAGAACAACAGCAATACAAAGCATTTGTACAAATATGGTGCCAAAATGGCATGGTGAATGCATCTGATCTCCTCTAACTTCACAATATGGGGAGGAGGATAAAAATCAACAGGCCAAAGCTGATTTCTGTGAGACAGAAATCAGACATGCCTCCATTCTCAAAGTTTTTATATAATTTTGATAGCAACATTCCACTCCCACACTACTCTATACTTCTTTGCCATGTTTGATATTTTGTTGCAATGGCCATATAGATTACAGACAATCCTGTTACGTAGTTTATTAGGGAAATGATAAGTAACAATTCAGTATCAGAAATAATTCAGGATACAGTTCTTCCATCAGGACAGTTATCTGAGCAGCGCCCACAAATATGTATCTCTGCCCCTTGGCCTCTTGGTTCCATGTTGTTGTTGTTAGGTGCCATCGAGTCGGTTCTGACCCATAGTAACCTTATGCACAGCAAACAAAACACTGCCCGATCCTGGGCCAACCTCACTACTATTGCCACGCTTGAGTCCGTCGAAGCTGCCACTTGGCTAATCCATCTCATTGAGGGTCTTCCTCTTTTTCTCTGATCCTCCAATTTATCAAACATGATATATTTCTCCAGCAACTGCTCCCTCCTGACAATATGTCCAAAGTCTGAGAGATGAAATTTGGCCATCTTGGCCTCCAAGGAGCACTCTGGCTGTACTTCTTCAAAAATGGATCTGTTGTTTCTTTTGGCAGCCCATGGCACTTTCAATATTCTCGTCCAACACCATAACTCAAAGGCATCAATTCTTCTATGGTCTTCCTTATTCACTGTCCAGCTTTCGCATGCATATGAGGTCATT
>NW_006424751.1:0-1276 GCF_000296735.1 Chrysochloris asiatica | reverse complement strand
GTGTGCAACAGGGTTGTATTCTTTCACCATACTTATTCAACCTGTATGCTGAGCAATTAATCTGAGAAGCTGGGTTATATGAAGAAAAATGTGGCATCAGGATTGGGAGAAGACTCTTTAAGAACCTGCGATATGCAGATGATACAACCTTGCTTGCTGAAAGTGAAGAGGACCTAAAATACTAATGAAGATCAAAGAGCACAGCGTTCGGTATGGATTGCATCTCAAGGTAAAGAAAATAAAAATTCTCACCACTGGACCAATAAACAACATTCTTATCTACAGAGAAAAGATTGAAGTTGTCAAGGACTTCATTCTTCTTGAAACAACTATCAACACTCATGGAAGCAGCAGTCAAGAAATCAAATGATGTATTACATTAGGCAAATCTGCTGCACAAGACCTTTTGAAAGTGTTGAAGAGCAAAGATGTTAGCTTGAAGACTAAGGTGCGCCTGACCCAAGCCATAGTATTTTCAATATCCTCATATTCCTGTGAAAGTTGAACAGTGAATAAGGAAAACCATAGAAGAATTGATGAATTTGGGTTATGGTGTTGGAGGAGAATATTGAAAATGTCATGGGCTGCCAAAAGAACCAACAGATCTGTGTTGGAAGAGGTGTAGCCAGAGTGCTCCTTGGAGGCCAGAATGGCCAAACTTCGTCTCTCATACATCAGACATATTTTTAGGAGAGATCAGTCTCTGGAGAAGTATATCATGTTTGGTAAGGTGAATGGTCAGAGAAAAAGAGGAAGACCTTCAACAAGATAGATTACGAAAGTGGTAGCATCAATGGGCTCAAGCATGGCAACAGTTGTGAGGTTGGCTCACGACTGGGCAGTGTTTCATTCTGTTGTGCATAACATCACTATGAGTTGGTACTGACTTGATGGCACCTAACAACAACAAAGAAAACCAGTTAATACCACACTATTACTAAAATTTATGCACCAACTACTACAGGCAGTGATGATGAATTAGAAGAATTCTACCAACTTCTTCAGTCTGAAATTGAACAAACATGCAATCAAGATATATTGGGCATTACTGTTGATTGTAATGCAAAGTTTGGAAACCACAAGGAAGTATAAGTAGTTGGGAAATTCAGCCTTGGTAATAGAAATGATGCTGGAGCCCACATGATTGTTGTTGTTGTTGTTAAGTGCCTTCGAGTCGGAGCCGACCCATAGCGACCCTGTACAGGGTTTCCGAGGGTGTAAATCCTTACGGGAGTAGAAAGCCTCATCTTTCTCCCGCGGAGCGGCTGGTAGTTTC
>NW_006424750.1:0-1320 GCF_000296735.1 Chrysochloris asiatica | reverse complement strand
TTTTATGAGTGTGCTCTTTACCCTGCATTTGTGTCTCTTGAGACATTCTGTTGGGGACTTGCCTAGCCATGCCTGGTTGTCCTTATGGCCCCGGCCTGAAGCAGGTCTCAGAGCAAGCTCTTATGCCTGAAGCGGCGAGTCTTGCTCTGAGCCCTACTCTCAGCCGTCCACTTTCATTCTCACAAAACCAAGAGTACAGATTTTTTTGGGAAATGTTTAAAGAGATGGAAACACCACCTTTGGAAGTATATAGATGGAGAATATGTCGAGAAGCAATATTTTTATTTTTAATGTGCTTTATTTAATAAAGTTTTCTATGACTATGGGGAGCATGATGGCTCTATACCATAAGCGATAAGCACTTCACTGTGAACTATAAGTTACAGGTTGGAGCCTGCCAGCCATTCAGCTGGATAAAGATGAGAATTTCTGCTCCTGTAAAGATCTAAAGCCTCAGAAAGCCTATGCAAGGTCACTATGAGTCGGAACTGACTTGATGGTACTTAGCAGCAACAGCAACATGACTTTGTAGCAAAACTTTTTGACTCATTCTCACATCTTTAGAAGATGAGTATGTTTGTATTTACTGCCATTCTCATATTTAATTATAGATGATTGTTGTTCCATGACTTTGTAACAATACTTATTGACTTATTCTCATATTGTTTAGAAGATGAGTGTGCTTGTGTTTACTACCATTCTCATATTTTATTGTAGATGGTTATTGTTATTGTATGCCATGCAGTTGTTTCTGACTTATAGTGATCATGTATAGGGTTTCCAAGAGTGGGAGGTGGATTTGAACTGCTGACTAGTCCAGGCCAGTGTTTATCCTACAATTCTACACCAGGATTCTTATTCGATTTTTATTTAATTTTTATTCATTTTGGTCTGTATTTAAGAGAGGAGAGTGTATTATTTCTATTGCCAATTTTAAACACTCTTAGCTATTATATATATATATATTGTTGTTATGTGCCGTGGAGTCGGTTCTGACTCACAGCAACCCTGTGCAAGGTTTCTGAGGCTATAAATCTTTACGGGAGCAGAAAGCCTCATCTTTCTCCAGCGGAACAGCTGGTAGTTTAGAATTGCTGACCCTAAGGTTCGCAGCCCGATTTGTAACCACTATGCTACCAAAGCTCCATATATATGTGTGTGTGTGTGTGTTGTTGTTGTTAAGTGCTGTCAAGTTGATTCCAACCCATGGTGACCCTGTGTAGGGTTTCTGAGGAGCTTGTATCACCGACCTTGCAGTTCAAACAGCTTTGCAGTCTGGTGCATTAACCCACAGTGCCATACCAGGACACTCTCTCTCTC
>NW_006424749.1:0-1264 GCF_000296735.1 Chrysochloris asiatica | reverse complement strand
TGTTTGAACAACTGCTTCTTGTTCCAAGTACAGATTCCTCATGAGCACAATTAAGTGTTCTGGAATACTCATACTTTGGAATGTTGTCCATCGCTTGTCATGATCCACACAATCAAAAGCCTCTGAGTAATCAATAAAGCACAGGTAAGCATCTTCCTGGTATTCCGTGCTTTCAGCTAAGATCCATCGGACACCAGCAATGATATATCTTGTTCCATGACCTCTTCTGAATCTGGCTTGAACCTCTGGAAGTTCTCTGCTGGAAGTTCTCTGTCAATGTATGATTGTAGCCATTTTTGTATTACCTTTAGCAAAACGTTACTCACTTGAGATATCAAAGTGAATGTCTGATGATTTCCGAATTCCGTTGGGTCACCTTTCTTTGGAGTGGGCACAAATATGAACCTCTTCCAAACAATCAGACAGATAGTTGTCTTCCAAATTTCTTGGCAGAGATGAGTAAGTGCCTCTTGTGCCGTCTCACTTTCTTGAAAGATTTCAATTTTTATTTAATCAATTCCTGGTGTCTTGTTCTTTGGCAATTATCTTCAATGCACCTTGAACTTCCTCCTTCAGTATCATTGGCTCTTTATCATATGCTACTTCTTGAAATGGTTGCACATTAACCAATTCCTTTTGATACAGTGACTCCGTGTATTCCTTCCATCTTCTCTTGATGCTTTGTGCATCATTCAATAATTTGTCCAAAGAATATTTCAATAACAAAAGTCAAGGCTTGATTGTTTTCTTCAGTTCCCACAACTTGAGATTTGCAATCAATTGTCCTCTCAGCACCGCTTTTGCCGTGTCCCAAAGATTTTGGTATATTGTGTTTCCGTTCTCAATTGTTTTTAGGAACTTTATGAATTCACATTCAATTTCTTCCAATACCCAGTCACTGTTCAGCAGGGTGTTATTCAGTTTCCATGTAATTGACTTGAGTTCTTTGGTCTTCCTATTGTTGATTTCTAATTTGATAGTATTGTGGTCTGAGAAGATGCTTTAGACTATTTTGTATTTGTAAATTTATGGAGATTTGTTATGTGGCCTAAAGCATGGTCTATTCTGGAGAATGTTCCATGTGCATTGGAAAAGAATGTGTATTGTGCAGTTGGGTTGAATACTCTGTACACATCTATGAGGTCCAGTTGGCTCATTGTGTTGTTTAGTTCTCCTGTGTCTTTGTCAAATTTCCTTCTGGTGGTTCTATCCCTTTTTGAAAGCAATGTATTAAAATCACCCACTATTATTGTAGATTCATCTA
>NW_006424748.1:0-1320 GCF_000296735.1 Chrysochloris asiatica | reverse complement strand
TCTACCTTTACATTTCCAACCCTCACAATCAGTCCTGATAACAATTATTCACTATTGTATCACAAGAGACCTATCAGCATCTCCTTTCATCAGCCCCGCCTACACAGATTGGATACTACTCAGTGGAGATTCTACCTTCCTCCCTGCCCTCTGGATCTAGGTCCCCTCTTGAAAGCTTGTAAGCCAATCACTTCTTGCCTTTGTAGCCCCCCAGTTTTGGGTAGCCAATGTCCAAGTTGCCCAACCCTGTCTACTCTGTGTAATTAGGAGGTGGGAATGATCCTCTCTGTAAAGATTGTTCCTTCTTTTGAGCTACTACATCCATAGGTGTAGGTCAAGTTCATCAAATTTTATCAGATTACTCTTTTTTTCCTCTTCTTTCTTCTTCTAGTTGAACTCTGTTCATCCAGACAGACCAAGCAGGTCAAGTGGGTATTATCTGCAAGTGTGGGTGTTCTTGTGCATATGCCCTCTCTTTTTATCAGCTGGATGCTTCACTTTCAACTCTAGTCCTCTATGGCTATGTTACACTGCTGGCTAACCAGGTCTCCACCTGTGTTCACAGGAGTCTATTGAATGTTGTAGGGCATAGCTTGCAGCTTCATTGCTGTTTTTGCTCACCAATCAGAGTGTGTATTCCCATTGAGTCTTAGTCTTGGAAGGGGATTTGCTCTGAGGGGACCCGACCACTTGCCTTGATGTTTCCTGGGAGAGCAACTTGCTTGTTCTTGTAGTAATCAATCATTCTACCTGTATTGTTTAATATTTTTCCTGTAGGTCTTTCTTTCAAAAAGTATCTTCTGTTCTTCTAGCTGCTCTAGGCTGGACTACTCATCCTTTCAAGTGGAAATTTCCCACCTCTGAAGATTCTGGATGTGGTTCAGGATTCCACCTTTAGTCTTATGTAATGCAGAGGCTCCACAGGAAGCCTCCTTCACTTGACACATTGTAGCCCCATTTTAGGTATTTCAATCAGTTATAGGCAAAAGACGGACTTACAAGCTTTCTATGGTGATATTTCTGGCTATTCCTTTCTGTCCTTCTCCAGTGTCTATTTTATAATTTAATGCAAAGAAAACTTAGATTCAAAAGACAGCCAAGCATCTTAACATTATTTCCCCCCTTTTCCCCATTCTAACAATGTCTCAATCCCTGTATCCCAGAGCCCTGTTGTTCCAGGGTTGTGCATACATCATTATTTACCTCTGTCTCACTTAGCCCATGTAAACCTTCCTAATTGTTCTCCCATCTGGTTTGTTCTTCCATTCCCATCTACCTTGTTGTATATTGCCCCCCGCCCCAGCACCCAAACTATCCTTA
>NW_006424747.1:0-1320 GCF_000296735.1 Chrysochloris asiatica | reverse complement strand
AAAAAAAAAAAATTCTCAACCAGTATATTTGCTACATTATTTCTCTCTTCTTTCAGAACTCCAATTAGACCTGTATTCGATTTCTCACTCTACCTCCGTTATGTCTTATTTTCTCTGTCAAACTCCTCTCTTCGTTCTTCCGTGTTTTACTTTCAATGATTTCTTCTGAACGTTGTTAATTCTACCTTCAACTAAACCTTAACTGTTGTTAAAATTGCCCACTAAGTTTTTTAAATCTATGTGGAAATTTTCAAACACAATCAAAAGAAGCAAATAAAGAATAATAAACCCTCACAGAGTCGTGGTGTGGTGCTGTAGGATAAGCACTAAAACACAAGACTGGCAGTTCAAAACCACCAGCCGCTCCTCGGAAACCCTATACAGGGTGGCTATGAGTCAGAACTGACTCAATGGCACTTAAAAACACAACATGTATCTATTATATTTGTTGTTAAATGCCATTGAGTGGGTTCCAACTCATAGCAACCCTATGTAGAGCTTCCAAGGAGCCACTGGCGGTTTTGAAAGTATCATATGCCTTCAAAAATTTTAACATATGATTAATTTCACGTCCTTCATACCCTGACCACTTCCTCCTAGATGTTCACACACATCATACCATGTTACTGGCAAATACATGAATATGTATCTCTAAGAGATAAGGATTATTTTTAAAATATAAATAATATTATATAACAAAGTAATAATTCATTGATGGACTCCTGGAATGGCACTGTAGGATCAGCACTGGACTGTGAACCACAAGGTCAGCAGTTAAAACCCATCAGCCGTTCCTCAGAAACCCTATACAGGGTTGCTATGAGTCGGAACAGACTTGACGGCACTTAACAACAACACGGCAACATCATATAATACCTACTCAGTGCCCATTTTCCTAACTGACTAAAAAAAGAGTTTTCAAAGGTAATTTGATTCAGGATCCAAAAGAGATCTATACCTTTCATTCAGTGAATATATCTCTTGGAGGTGTTGGTGGTTGTGGGTGTTGAGTCAGTTCTGACTCATACCCTATATAGGATTTCTGACGCTGTAAATCTTTCCTATAGCAGAAAGCCTCATCTTTCTCCCCCTAAATTGCTGGAAGATTTGAACTGTTGAGCTTGCAGTTAGCAGTCCAACTCGTAACCCACTACGCTACCAGGGCTCCCTGGATATAGCTCTTAGACTTCTTTTAATATAAACAGTTTTCTTTCTTTTAAAAAAAATTTCAGTGTATTTGTTGAAGGGATTGGGGTATTAATCCTGTTTTCTTTCTCTCTCTCTCTTTCTCGTTTTAATTGTGTTAGTATTTATTTTATT
>NW_006424746.1:0-1320 GCF_000296735.1 Chrysochloris asiatica | reverse complement strand
TAAATAGAAAAAATGATAAACACCTCAATGCAATTAAATTATTATGAGTGGATTTTATTTTTAACAATCACTCATTTTTTGTTTCCAAAACTCAAAGAACATTTAAAGAAAACATGATCCATGTCTCTTGGAGATGCCAACACTGCTATCTTGACGTACTGTAAATAGAAAAGCCCAGAATTCTTCAGGGAAGGGTTAGAGAGATGGAGACATTGCCTTTGGATGAGTATTGATCTAAATGGAAGATTATGCCAATAAACAATAGCTGCACGTGTGGTATTTTTGTTAAATAAACATTTCTCTGATTTTGTAGCAATACTTTTGGACTTATATCATTTATGATTCTATAGACTGTGGGGAAAATTATTATTTATACTATTGTTTTTACAGGAAAAATAATGGTACAAGTTCCAACCAACTAATTTGTAGATGAGTTGCTGAAAAATAAATAAATAAATCATTTGCAACTGCATCCTTATCTAAGATCAATTTGAGACTTGACATTTGGGGCTTGAAGTGAACTCAGTGCTTTTTTATTTGCTTCTAAAATAAGAGTCTTGTTGTGGCATTGCAGGATAAGCACTGGTGCTGTAAAATAAGCACTAGACTGCTAACCACAGTTCAGCAGTTCAAACCCAGGAGCCACTCCTCAGAAACCCAATACAGGGCCTGAACTGACTCAGTGGCACATAATAACAACAACAATCATTAGCTATTATATGTTCTTATTGTTGTTAGCTGCTGTCAAGAATAAATGGACTCATGGCAACCCCATGCACAATGGCAACATTGGGCACAATGGAAGGCAATATTGTTGAGTTCTGTACCATTCCTGTGGCTGGCTGTTCTGCAGACAGTTGTGATAATGTTTTCATTGGCTGATTTTCAGAAGCAGATCATCAGATCATTCTTCAAAGCCCATCTTAGTTTAGAAGGTCTGCTGAAACCTTTTCAGCATGATAGAAACATGCATGCCTCCAGTGATGGGGAATGGCTGTACATAAGGCGAATTGACCAGAAATTGAAACTGGGTCTTCCAGAGTCAAGAATTGCTACTACTGAATTACCACTGCCCACTAGATCGTATGTTATAGTTAATAATGCAAGGATGGATAAATGATGAAAGAATGGAAAATGGAAAAGTAGATGGATAAATCTACTTATTGATAGATGGACAGACTAATACCCATTGATGTTAAGCTGATTTCAACTCAAAATGACTCTCTAGGACATAGTAGAACTTCCCCCATCAGGTTTTCAAGATGATAATCTTTAAGGGAGCAGACTTCCATATGTTTCTTCCACAGACTGGCTGGTAGA
>NW_006424745.1:0-1199 GCF_000296735.1 Chrysochloris asiatica | reverse complement strand
TAGCCCTAAAGCCCTAACAGCCCTAGAATTAGCCCTAAAGCCCTAACAGCCATAGCCCTATCCATAAACCCTTTCCCTAATGCCCTAGTCCTAGCCCTAGCCCTAAACGTAGCCCTAAAATAGGAGTCCTGGCCTTAGCCATAAAGCACTAACAGCCCTATCCCTAGCCCTAGCCCTAGCTCTAAAGCCCTAACCCTAAATCCTTAGCCCTAGCACTAAAGCCCTAACAGACCTATCCCTATCCCTAAAGCCCTGACAGCCCTAGCCGTAATGCTAGCTTTAAAGCCCAAAGAGCCCTAGCATTATCCGTATAGCCCTAATAGCCCTATACCTACCCCTAGCCTTAAAGCCCTAAAAGCCCTAGCCCTAGGCCTAACCCTAAAGCCTTAAAATCCCTAACCCTAGCCCTTAAGCCCTAACAGCCCTAGGCCTAGCCCTAAAGCCCTAACAGCACTAGCCCTAGCCCTAAACCCCTTTCCCTAATGCCCATGCTCTAGCCCTAGCCCTAAAAGTAACTCTAAAGTCCTAGCCCTGGCCTTAGCACTAAAGCCCTAACAGCCCTAGCCCTAGACTTAGGCCGAAAGCCCTAAGAGCACTAGCCCTAACCCTAGCCCTAAAGCCCTATAAGACCTAGCCCCAAACTAGCCCTAAAGCCCTATCAGCCCTAGCCCTAGTCCTAGCCCTAAAGCCCTAACAACCCTAAGCCTAGACCTTAAGCCCTCACAGCCACAGGGCAAAAGCCCTATCAGCTCTAGCCCTAGCCCTAAAGCCCTAACAGCCCTAGCCCTAGCCCTAGCCCTAAAGCCCTAACAGCACTGGCCCTAGCCCTAAAACCTTTGACCTAATGTCCTAGCTCTCGACCTAACCTAAAGCCCTGGCACTAGCAATATCCCTAAAGCCCTAAAAGCATTAGCCCTAGCCCTAAGCACTTTCCCTAATGCCCTAGCCCTAGCCAGAGGCCTAAAGGTAGCCCTAAAGTCCTAGTCCTTTCCTTAGCTCTAAAGCCATAACAGCCCTAGCCTTAGCCCTAAAGCACTAATAGCCCTAGACAAATCCCTAAATCTCTAGACCTAAATCCTTAGCCCTAGCCCTAAAGCCCTAACAGCCCTAGCCCTAGCCCTAGCCTTAAAGCCCTAAGAGCCCTAGCCCCAGCCCTAGCACTAATAGCCTAACTGTCCTATCCTCAGCCCTAAAGCTCT
>NW_006424744.1:0-1287 GCF_000296735.1 Chrysochloris asiatica | reverse complement strand
GAAGAAATGAGGAGATTAAAAGAGCTGAACAGAAAATTTCAAAGAGCAGCTTGAGAAAACAAAGTAAAATATTATAACAAAATGTATAAAGACATGGAGGGAGAAAACCAAAAGGGAAAAACACTCAGCATTTCCCAAGCTGAAAGAACTGAGGTAAGAATTTAAAGCTCAACTCATGATGTTATTGTTGTTATGTGCCATGGAATCACTCATAGCAACCCTGTACAGGGTTTCTGAGGCTGTAAATCTTTACAGGAGCAGAAAGCTTCATCTTTATCCCACAGCCCAGCTGGTAGTTTCGAACTGTTGACCTTGCAGTTTGCAGCCCAATTCATAACCATGACGCTACCAGAGCTTTTTTTTTTTTTTTTTAATAAATGTTTTATTGTGAATTATGTGATAGTTTACATGGGAGAATATTAGTTTTACATTAATTCTATCATATATTGTTTCATTGCCATGATTACAATCCCCTCCATGCATCAGCAACCAACCAAAGGGTATACCCTGCAAGTCCCTTCCCCTCCCCAGTGATCAACACACAGCCCCTCTCCCTCTCTGGATCTCAAGTCCCCAGCTGCTCCATCTCTCCATGTCATCGTCTCTGCCTCTATCTCAGGCATCACTGTACCAGAGCTCCTTTTACAATACTGAAAAATTATTTGAGCAAATTATTAAATGGTGCAGAAAAAGCATCAAAAGAAGATGGAAAGAATGCACACAGTCACTGTACCAAGAAAAAGGAAAAAAAAAAAGTCACTGTTCAACTTGGCCAGCTGATAGGAAGAGATCCATATTTGTGCCTATCCCAAAGAGAGTTGATCCAATACTGCATAAATCATCACACAATATCACTAATATCACATGCAAATAAAGTTTTTCTAATAGTAATTCAAAATTTCAAAGATCAGCTCGAGAAGATAAAACCAGGTACTATAATAAAATATGCAAGTATTTGTAACTAGAAAACCAAAAGGGAAGAACACGGTCAGCATTTCTCAAGCTGGGGGAACTGAAGAAAAATTCAAGTCTCGACTTTCGTTACTGAAAGATACTCTGGGCAAATTATTGAATGATGCAGAATGTATCAAAAGAAGATGGAAGGAATAAACAGAATCATTGTATCAAAAGGAAATAGTTAATGTTCAACCATTTCAAGAGGTACCATATAGACAAGAGCCAAATGATACTCAGGGAGGAAGTCCAAAGTGCACTGAAAGAATTGGCAAAGAAAAAGGCACCAGGAATTGATGGAATAAAAATTGAAATCTTTCAAGAAAGTGAGGC
>NW_006424743.1:0-1321 GCF_000296735.1 Chrysochloris asiatica | reverse complement strand
TTAGGTGCACCTTAGTCCTCAAAGTGACATTTTAGCTCTTTCACCCTTTAAAATGGTCTTGTGCAGCAGATTAGAAATCAAATGATTTACTACTGTAAGTCATTTGATTTCTTGACTGCTGCTTCCAAGTAAAATGAAAACCTTGACAATGTCAATATTTTCTTCATCTATTATGATGTTTGTTCTTCTAGCAGAAGACTGCTAGAAGAACAAACAGATCTGTGTTGGAAGAAGTACAGCCAGAATGCTCCTTAGAAGCCAGGATGATGAGACTTCATCTCTCATACTTGGGACATATTATCAGGCAAGACCAGCTCTTGGAGATGGGCATCATGCTAGATAAAGTGGAGGATCAGTGAAAAAGAGGATGACTTCCAATGAGATGGATTGGCACAGTGGCAGCAGCAATGAACTCAAGCTTAACAATGATTGTGAGGAAGGTGCAGGACCTGTGCAGTGTTTTGTTCCATTGTATATAAGGGTGCTATGAGTCAGAACCAACCCTATGGCACCTAACAACAACAATAATGATGTTGCTTATCGGTCCAGTTGTGAGGATTTTGTTTTCTTTATGTTGAGATGCAATCCATATACTGAAGGTAGTGGGTTTTGATCCTCATCAGCAAGTGCTTCAAATCCTCCTGGCTTTCCACAAACAAAATTGTATCATCTGTATACTCTTGTTGTTTTGAAGTGCTGTTGAGCTGGTCCTGACTCATAGTGACCCTATATAGTGTTTCTGAGGAGTGACTCATGGATTTGTACTGCTGACCTTGTGGTTCAAACCAAATGTGTGGTCCAGAGCTTATCCTTCAGTGCCATACCAGGAATCCCAGGTTGTTAATTTCAGGTTGGCTCTTCCAATCCTGATGCCAGGTTCTTCTTCATATCATCCAGTTTCTCAGATTATTTGCTCAGCATACAGTCTGAATACGTATGTAAGTATGGTGAAAGGATAAGCCTCTGACCCACACTTTCCCTGATTTTAAACATGGAGTAACATCTTGTTACGTTTAAACATATGCCTCTTGTCTGATGGATTACAGTCTTCAGCATGGATTACATTTGAACCCTTTCAATACCAAATTATTTTCTGCTTTGATTTTTACAAGGATTTTGATACAAATAGTGGGAAACATATGTCCCAAAGTGTGTCTAGTACTGGGTTGATTGGATAGACCTTCTTCAGATTCACACAGTTATTCAGGCCCATACCGTATAAAAAGCATGCACTAATAGTGGGATAGCAATTTCTTATTAAACCCCAGAGGTATGAAATGTAGGTGGGTACTTTATGTCCCACAAGTCACAAAAAGGTTAA
>NW_006424742.1:0-1321 GCF_000296735.1 Chrysochloris asiatica | reverse complement strand
GGAAAAGGTCAAAATGGATGTCAGAAGAGACTCTGAAACTTGCTCTCCAGCATAGAGATGCTAAAGCAAATGGAAGAAATGAGGAGGTGTAAGAGCTGAACAGAATTTTTCAAAGATCAACTTGAGAAGATAAAGCCAAATATAATAAAATATGCAAATATTTGGAATCAGAAAAAACAAAAAGGAAGAACACGGTCAGCATTTCTCAAGCTGGGGGAACTGAAGAAAAAATTCAAGCCTAGACTTTCATTATTGAAAGATTCTCTGGGCAAATTATGGAATGATGCAGAATGTATCAAGAGAAGATAGAAGGAACACACAGAGTCATTGTACCAAAAGGAAATGGTTAATGTTCAACCATTTCAGGAGGTACAATATGATCAAGAGACAATGACACTCAGGAAGGAAGTCCAAAATACATTGATGGAATTGGCAAAGAAAAAAGCACCAGGAATTGATGGAATGAAAATTGAAATCTTTCAAGAAAGTGAGGTGGCACAGGAGGTACTCCCTCATCTCTGCCAAGAAACTTGTAAGACAACTATCTGGCCGACTGATTGGAAGAGATCCATATTTGTGCCCATTCAAAAGAGAGGTGACCCAAGGGAACATGCAAATCATTGGGCAATGGGCAATCTCTTTGACATGTTAAGCGAGTAATGTTTTGCTAAAGGTAATACATAAATGGCTACAATCATACATTAACAGAGAACGTCCAGAGGTTCAAGCTAGATTCAGAAGAGGCCGGGGAACGAGAGATGTCATTGCGGATGTCCGATGGATCTTAGCTGAAAGCAGAGAATACCAGAAGGATGTTTACCTATGCTTTATTGACTACACAAAGGCTTTCGATTGTGTGGATCATGACAAGCTATGGACAACATTGTGAAATATGAGTATTCCAGAACACTTAATTGTACTCATGAGGAATCTGTACCTGGACCAAGAAGCAGTTGTTTGAACAGAGCATGGGAACACTAAAAATTTAAAATTAATAAAGGTGTGCGACAAGGTCGTATTCTTTCACCATACTTATTCAACATGTATGTTCAGCAAATAATCCAAGAAGCTGGGTTATACGAAGAAAAATGTGGCATCAGGATTGGAGGAAGACTCGTTAACAACCTGCAATATACAAATGATACAACCTTGCTTGCTGAAAGTGAAGAGGACTCAAAACATTTACTGATGAAGATCAAAGAGCACAGCCTTAGGTATGGATTGCATCTCAATGTCAAGTAAACAAAAATCCTCACCACTAGACCAATAAACAACATTCTTATCAATGGAGAAAGATTGAAGTTATCAAGGACTTCATTCT
>NW_006424741.1:0-1261 GCF_000296735.1 Chrysochloris asiatica | reverse complement strand
GATAGTGATCTTCCAAATTTCTTGGCAGAGATTAGTGAGTACCTCCTGTGCCACCTCACTTTCTTGAAAGATTTCAATTTTAATCCATCAATTCCTGGTGCCTTGTTCTTTGCCAATTCCTTCAATGCACCTTGGACCTCCTCCTTCAGTATCATTGGCTCTTGATTATATGTTACATCTTGCAATGGTTGAACATTAACCATTTCTTTTTGGTACAGTGACTCTGTGTATTCCTTCCATCTTCTCTTGATGCTTTATGCATCATTCAATAATTTTCTCAGAGGATCTTTCAATAATGAAAGTTGAGGCTTGAGTTTTTTCTTCAGTTCTCCCAGCTTAAGAAATGCTGAGCATGTTCTTCCTTTTTGGTTTTCTGATTCCATATCTTTGCACACTTTATTGTAATATTTGGCTTTATTTTCTCGAGCTGATCTTTGAAATTTTCTGTTCAGCTCTTGTACTTCCTCATTTTTTCCATTTGCTTTAGCATCTCTTTGCTGGAGAGCAAGTTTCAGTGTCTTGACTGTTAGTTTGTCATACTTTGGTGGCTTGTGAATTGTTGCGATTCTGAAAGCTATGCCACTGGTATTTTAAATACCAGCAGGGTCACCGATGGTGGACAGGTTTCAGATGAGCTTCCAGACAAAGACAGACTAGGAAGAAGGAGTGACAAACTACTTCTGAATATTTAGTCACTTAAAACCTTATGAATAGCAGAGATGAACAAGGTAGGTAGGGCAATACTAAGGCAGGTATGCATGGGCTAAATGGGACAGAGGTAAACAGCAATGTACATGCAATCTTGGAACAACAGGGCTCTGTAGTACAGGGATTGAGCGAGGCATAGTCTGAATGGGTAAAATAGGGGATATAATGTTAAGATGCTTGGCTGTCTTATGAATATTGGTTTCCCTTGTCTACTGTTGTAAAATGGACATTGGGGGATAGAAAGGAATATCTGGAAACATGATTACAGAAAACTTATAAGCCCGTCTTCAGCCTATAACTGATTGGCATACCTAAAAGTGGTTCTTTTCTTGCCCAGTGAAATAGGCTTCTTGCACAGCTTTTGTAGTGTATAAAACCTTAGGTGGAATCCTGAGTCCCATCCAGAACCTTCTGAGATGGGACATTCCCATTTGAAAGGACATACAAACCAGCCTGGAGCAGCTACAGGAACAGAAGATACTTCTTGAAAGAAAGACCAGCAGGAAAAAATCAAAACAAAAATGACAGTCTGATTGCCTGCTCAAGACCAGCA
>NW_006424740.1:0-1270 GCF_000296735.1 Chrysochloris asiatica | reverse complement strand
TCATCCATGTTATATGGTGGCTTGTAGCTTCCTGTTATTCTTCAAGGTAGCATAATATTCCACTGTGCATATGTACCACAGTTTGTTTATCCATTCTTCCACTGATGGGCACTTAGGCTGTCTCCATCTTTTTGCTATTGTAAATAGTGCTGCTATGAACACTGGTGTGCATATATCTATATGTGTTATGGCTCATATTTCTTGTAGATAAATACCAAGTAGAGGCATTGCTGGATCATAAGGTATTTCTATTTCCAACCTTCTGAGGAAGCACCATGTTGCTTTCCAGAGAGGTTGCACCATTTTGCAATCCCACCAGCAATGCAGGAGCATCCCAGTCTCTCCACATCCTCACCAGCATTTATTGTCCCCTACTTTTTTTGATCTTTGTAGTTATTGCTGATGTGAGATGACATCTCATTGTTGTTTTGATTTGCATCTCTCTAATGGCTACCTAAGGAGCTCTGGTAGCATAGTGGTTACGAATCTGTCTGTGAACCATAAGGTCAGTTGTTCAAAACTACCAGCTGTTCTGTGGAAGAAAGATGAGGCTTTCTGTTCCCGTAAAGATTTACAGCTTCGGAAACCCTGTACAGGGTCGTTATGAGTCAGAACCGACTCCTCAGCATATAACAACAAAATGGCTACCTGGTATGGTGTTGTGGATTAATGCACCAGACTGCAAAGCCGTTTGAATTGCAGAGTCGGTGGTTCAAGCTCACCAGCTACTCTTTGGTTATGCCATCTTGTTCAATTGTGCCTTTAATCATGAGATAATGTCCATCTTTATCTACTATTCTGGTTTTTGTCTTAAAGATTATTATATCGGAGATTAGTACTGCCACTCCTATTCATATTTTATTGCAATTTACTTGGTATATTTTTTCCATCCTTTGGCTTTTAATCTGTTTTTGTCTCTGTGTGTAAGATGTGTCTCTTGCAGACAGCATATTGAAGGATCTTATTTTCTTATGCATTCTGCCACACTCCGTCTCTTAATTGGTATATTTGATCCATTAACATTCAGTTTAATTATCAATAAAGCGAGGGCTTCTATCATGGAGGGCGGCGGCTAAATGATGTGCGACAACTGCGCAGACCTGGTGGAGGTGATAAATGAAACCCAGACCACGGAGCGGCGGGGTGAGAGGTGTCTGGAGACCAGGTCGATGGGGAGACGCTGCCTAGCGGGAAGAGACTGCAGGGGTGGGCCAGGTTGTCCTACTTACCCCGGACGAGAGAGCGCCTTCCTAGCTTAAACTATTGGATC
>NW_006424739.1:0-1261 GCF_000296735.1 Chrysochloris asiatica | reverse complement strand
AGTAGAATCAACCCAAAGAGTTCTAAATGAAGACACATTACAGTTAAACCCACTAAAATCTACTGCCAACAATTTCATTCCAAGTCACCACGACACTATAGGACATAGAAGAACTGCCCCTTAGGGTTTCTAAGGCTGCAAATCTTTAGGGAAGCAGATTGCTACATCTTTCCACCATGGTGCAGATATTGGGTTCAAATGACTGTTCCTTTGGTTATCAATGGACACTCTAACCAATGTGCAACAAAGGCTCTGACATCATAGTTAAGACCCAAAAAATGGAAGACAAAGACAGAATCAATAAGGCAATGAGAAAGAAGCTAACAATCACACACCCATAATCCCCTATAAGAGTAAGGAGTTTTTTTTTTCTTGTTGTCTTTTTTAATGTCCGAAGCTTTGGACACCAGAAGGCAATTGAATAATATCTTTAAAGTTCTAAATGGAAAAAAGCAAAGCAAAAACCTGTCTACTGAGAATACTCCACCCAGGAAAGCGATCCTCCAGGAATAAGGGTGATATTAACACATTCCCAGACAACCAAAAAGGAGACAGTTAATATCCACCAGAGAGGCCCTAAAAAACAACAAGAAAAAAAAAAAAAAAGTAACTCTGCAGATGGAAGGGTAAAGGCACTAGAAAGTGATTCAAATATAAACACTAAAGAAAATATCCTAGTAAAGAAAATGTGTGGTCAATTGTAAGAGCTTGTAATAAGTATTGATTTTTGATCATTCTAAATCCTTTGTTTCACATGTTTTTAATAACGACTGTATCAAACATAAAAATAAAAGTATGTTATGGTGAACTACTTGCATGAAGTACAGACAAATAGTAATAAAAACAACAAAAGAGGGGAAGAATTATGTAGATAAAAAATATTTTGCATGTTACTGGTATATCTGTAGAACTAAGAGTCACATTAAGATACATTATTCAGTAAATCTGACAAGCTTCGTTAACTACCTCTTTCTAGATTCTGCTATGCTTCCCCTCAAAGTCTAGGCACTGACCTTAGGGTCTCATATTAAGGTAAGATTAATCGTCTATGTGTGTAGTTTATTTTTGTTACAGTGTTTATTGGATGGTTTATTTAATTTTTTCTATAAATATTAAGTACTGTGATTTATGTCATCAAGTATCAAACAGATTTCATAAGAAAAAAATGAAAAAAGAAAAGAAAACACAGCAATCACAAACCTAGAACGATATCATTTTTAGACTACAGAAAATGTAAATTTTATAAGTTGTAATAATTTAT
>NW_006424738.1:0-1321 GCF_000296735.1 Chrysochloris asiatica | reverse complement strand
ATGTCAGAAGAGACTCTTAAACTTGCTCTTCAGCTAGAGATGCTAAAGAAAATGAAAGAAATGAGGAAGTAAAAGAGCTAAAACATGAGGTATTGGCTGTTGTTGATAAGTGGCTTCGAGTCAGTTCCAACTCATAGTGACCCTGTATAGGGTTCCCAAGAGGCAGCTAGTGAATTTGAACCACTGACTTTGTGATTCAACCCACCCTCGCAGTCCAGTGCCTTATCTCACAGCACCACAACTGCTGCAATATGGATGGAGTTTTAAGACAGTATTATACTGAGTAAAAAAATCAACCACAAAAGGGCAAGTATTGTGTGACCTCATTTATATAAAATGACAAGAAAAGGCAAATGTATAGAGCCCAGAGTTTATTATGGTTACAAGGAGTGGGAGAGAGGAAGAAAGGGGAGATGTTGCTTATGTAGCACTGAATTTTGGTTGATGGTGATGCACAACCAATTGTTGTAAGTGCTGTCAATAGTTGTACACCTGTAAAAAGTTAAATTAGCAAAAGTTGTGTGATAGACATATTTGCAACAATGACAAAAAAAGAAAAAAGAGTAGCTGTTGTACAGCCAAATAACTCATGGGATTTGATTACTTGATTTGCAGGTTTAGGGTCATGGCTTTATGGGATAAACAGCCTAGTATCATTTCTGTTGTTTCTGCTCTACTTCCTAGTCCATTATGTAGTACCTAGGGTCTTAAAAGATTGCAATTGGTCATCCAACACAGAAAAATTGGTCTATAGTCACCTCAAGAAGACAGAGAAAGGAAAGTCAGGAATAGAAGGAAGAAGTAAAGTGTGTGGCTAATTGCCTCCATGAACAACTGTCTCCTTTGCTAAGAGACCAGAAAAAATGGATGGTACCTGGCTACTATTATCGAACATTTTGATCTAAGATTCTAGAGAATAATCCTGATTAAAAAAGGAGGAAATGTAAAAAGGAGGAATTTCAAATTCTCATGGACTCCAGGCTTTTTAGAGCCAGGAAAGTCCATGAAACTATTGTCCTAAAATAAATTTTAAACCTTAAGGCAAAAATATCCCCTGAGGTCTTCTTAAAACCAACTAGTTTACCTTGACTAGTAAAAAATGTCTGCCATGAGCATCACACTCTATTAAGAGCTAGTTTGGGATCAAAGTGACAACAACTCAAAAGAGTAGCTGATGTCCAAGTTGCCCATCCCTGTCTACTCTGTGTGTGGAGGGGTTGGGGATGATTCTTGCTATAAGGATTTATTCCCTCTTTTGAGCTACTGCTTCCATAGGTGTAGGTCAAGTTCATCAAATTGTATGAGAATACTTTTTTTTTTT
>NW_006424737.1:0-1322 GCF_000296735.1 Chrysochloris asiatica | reverse complement strand
TTTGCTTCCATACTTAGCATTCCAATCACCAGTAATTATCAATACATCTTGATTGCATGTTTGATCAGTTTTAGACTGAAGAAGTTGGTAGAATTTTTCAATATCCTCGTCACTGGCTTTAGTTGCTGGTTCATCACTTTGAATAACAGTGGTGTTAACTGGACTTCCCTACAGGTGTATGGTTATTAGTCTATCACAGTGCTGGACTTCATTACAGATCTGGACATGCTCTTTTTGGTGATGATTGCAACACCATTCCTTTTCAATTTGTCATTCCTGGATTAGTAAACCATGTGATTGTCAAATTCAAAATGGCCAACACAAGTCCATTTCACCTAATGCCTCTGATATTGCTGTTTATGTGTTCCATTGCATTTTTGACAATTTCCAATTTTTCTAGAGTCATACTTCATACATTCCACATTCTGATTATTAATGGATGTTTATAGCTATTTGTCTTCATTTTGAGTGGTGCCTCACCAGAAAATGAAGGTTCTGAGGACTTTACTCCATTTACATCATCATGGTTAACTGTAATTTGAAGAGGCAGCTCTTCCCCGGTCACATTTTGAGTGTCTTCCAACCAGAGGAGGTCATCTTCTGGCACTGTTTCTGACAATATTCTGGTGTTCTTCATCATGTTTCAATATTCAATAATCTGTTGCTGACAGTGTTCCACTGCTGTTCACAAGGTTTTCAGTGACTAAAAATTCTGAAGCAGTCTGGACATGTTATTAGGAAGGACCAGTCCTTGGAGAAGGACATCATCTTGGTGTGGTGCTGTAGGATAAGTAGTAGACCTCAAGGGCATTTGAACCATAAGGTCAGCAGTTCAAACTCACTGGTTGTTACAAAAACACTGTTTATATATGCACATATTCTTTAAAGATATATACAAATCCAAGGAAACATATCAGGGCATTTAAAATAAAATTCCTGGAGAATAAGAGAGAATGAGCATGAGGATGGCACATGAAAGGAATAAGAAACAATAAAAATCTGTCAATAATTGTATGCCATAGACTCAAAAATATGATTGACTCAGTGATTTGATCTGAGGAAGAATTTAAAAAAATAATAACAAAAATCAAGGAATAGAATATGAGTCAGGAGATGTGGAATAGCTTAGAAATGTGTGGATGAGGGAAAGAAATACGAGAATGAGAAGAAAAAGTATTACAACTAAATTTTGATAAGAATAAATGGAGCCCTAGTGGTACAGGGGTTAAACATCTGTCTGCTATATGAAAGATTCACAGTTCAAGCCTGTCTCCCACTTCCCAGATACTCCACAGGAGAAAGATGTGGCAGTCTGCTCATAT
>NW_006424736.1:0-1322 GCF_000296735.1 Chrysochloris asiatica | reverse complement strand
AGCCTAGCACTTAACTACTGTGCTACCAGAACTCTTTTCATCAGTCCTGGGGTGGTGTGTAGCATAAACACTAGACCAAAAGATCGGTTTGAACTGCAAGGTTTGCACTTTGAACCTAAGAGCCATTTCTCAGATACCCTAAACAGGGTCGCTATGAGTCGGAACCTACTCAACAGCACTTAACAACAACACTTTTAAAATTTTGATCTTTGTGGGGATCGCATTCATGGTCCTGATCTCATTACAGTAAGTTCTGACTAAACATAAAACACAAGTCCACAGT
Organism: Chrysochloris asiatica; assembly: GCF_000296735.1. Taxonomy (NCBI): domain Eukaryota; kingdom Metazoa; phylum Chordata; class Mammalia; order Afrosoricida; family Chrysochloridae; genus Chrysochloris; species Chrysochloris asiatica. The sequence continues at coordinate 1,039 of NW_006424736.1, read as the reverse complement.
CATCAAATCGGTTCCTACTCAGAGCCACCAAGATTGTAAATCTTTATAGTAGCAGACCATCGTCTCTTCTTCCATGGAACAACTGGTGGGTTTGGAATGTCCACCTGCTAACAGTCCAGTGCTTAGTACTGCTAAAACAGACAAGCATTCATATGAAATTAGCATAAACCTTGAATTTGTTGCTGTGTGTGTCGTCAAGTCGATTCTGACTCACAGAGATCTTATGCACAATAGGACGAAACACTGCCTGGGCCGGCACCATCCCCTCTGTCATTGCAACGCTTGAGCCCATTGCTGCTACCACTGGGCTAGTCCATCTCATTGGGGGTGGGGGGGGTCTTCCTGTTTTTACTTTACCAAACATGGTGCCCTTCTCCAGGGGCTGGTTCCTTCTGACAATATGTCTGAAGAATAACAGATGAAGTCTTGTCATCCTGGCTTTTAAGGAGCATTCTGGCTGTACTTCTTCCAACACAGATTTGTTCTTCTGGCAGTCCATGGTACTACTCTGACACATGCAGGGGCACCATGAGTGGAATCTACTTATGAAACATTATCCACTGAGAACCCTGTGGGGCACAGTTCTACTCTGACACACACGGGGGCACCATGAGTGGGATCTACTTATGAAAAATCATCCACTGAGAACCCTGTGGAGCACAGTTCTACTCTGACACACACGGGGGCACCATGAGTGGAATCTACTTATGAAAAATCATCCCCTGAGAACCCTGTGGGGCACAGTTCTACTCTGACACACACGGAGGCGCCATGAGTGGGATCTACTTATGAAAACTCATCCACTGAGAACCCTGTGAGCACAGTTCTACTCTGACACACATGGGGCACCATGAGTGGAATCTACTTATGAAAAATCATCCACTGAGAACCCTGTGGAGCACATTTCTCCTTTGACACACAAGGGAACTATTTTGAAATCATGCAAGCACATTCTTCTCATTTTCTGCTCACATCTTTTAGCATTCACTGATGGTTCTTTTATTTGTTTGATTCCTCGTATAGTCTCTTTAGTCTCTTT
>NW_006424735.1:0-1322 GCF_000296735.1 Chrysochloris asiatica | reverse complement strand
TAACAACCCTGTATAGGGTCCACTCTGAGGAATGGCTGGTGGGTCTGAACTGCCAACCTCACAGTTACCAGTCCAGTGTTTACCCTAGCACCACACCAGGACTCCTTCACCTCTACCAGGGATCTCATATCCCCACTTGTCAGTATCCACAGCAGCATTCTCCTTCCCTATCTACATGAGGCCCCCTGTTCTTGGAGAAGAAATGAAAGAACAAACTTTTTAAAGTACCATTCATCATTTTTATGACACTGATATGAAGATATTGTCATTTTATAATTAGATGATACTTTTTAGAGGAGAAATGCTAAATCTGCAACTTGTCTTCAAATAGTTGGGAGGAAAATGTATACATATACATATAAAAGAAGGAACACTGTGTGTAAAAAGAGAATTAAAATAAATGAAGAGGTAAAGACAGAGAGAGAGAAAAAAAATAAAGCAAATATGACAAAATGTTAATCATTAGTGAATCTAGGTAATGGATATATAAATGTACATTATTCTTTCAACTTTTCTTAAGTTTGAACTTTTTCTAAATTGGAATTAGGTAATGTGAATGATAAGTATATGGTCACCCTTTCCAACAGGCCATGTTCCTTATGATCTCTCTGTCTTTACAGAGTTCTCTCTGATTGAAGCACCCTTTCCTATCTTGCCTTGCAGACAAACGCCTACTCTTCTTTCAAGACTTTATTCCAAACTCATCTCTTCTGGGAATTACTTCTGATATCAGTGGGGTTAGGCAAAGACTGACACCCCTCATCCCTCACAGCACCATCTCCATTACTCAAGCCTAACATTTGTCACACTGTATTGTATTTGTTGTGTCAATGACTCAGTCTCACTTCTCTCTTCTCTCGCTCTCTCCACTAACACTCTGAGAATTGAAGCTGCATTGTTCCTCTCTACATCCCCTGCATTCAGCCAAGTCTGCTTATAGTAGGCACTCAGAGTAATGACTCTTATATCTGATTCCATTTTTAAAACCTTGTCCACAGGCAAAGGCAGTGATTCAGCATCTCTATCCCAATCTAAAAGTCTAGACAAGAGAAAGTGAACTATTGATGCTGTCTGATAAGCTCTGGGGTACAATAACAGAGTCCTACAGTGAGAGGTTCAAATCTTGTTCCAACACTGACTGGCTTAGTTATGAGCTGGAGGCTGCCATTTAGCCTCCATGTACCACACTTGTCTTATCATTGAAAAGGGAATAATACCTTAGTGGTTACGAATCGGGCTGCTAACCTCAAGTTCAGAAGTTCAAAACTACCAGCTGCTCCATGGGAGAAAGATGAGGCTTTCTGTTCCTGTACAGATTTACA
>NW_006424734.1:0-1322 GCF_000296735.1 Chrysochloris asiatica | reverse complement strand
AGCTAGTCCTCTTTATATACACATGTTGGAATAATCTGCCATGTAGCTAACTCTCAATATATGGACATGTTGGACTCTTCTGCCATGTAGCTAGTACTCTGTATATGGACATGTTGGACTACTATGCCATGTAGCTAGCTCTCAGTATATGGACTTTCTGAAATTGTCAGCCATGTAGCTAGTTCTCTGTGCATGGATATATTGGCCTGATCTGCTATGTAGTTCTCTGAATATGAACATATTGGACTCATCAGTCATGTAGCCATCTCTCTTTATATGAACGTGTTGGACTCATCTGCCTTGTAGCTAGTCCTCTATATATACACTTGTTGGACTCATCTGCATGTAGCTAAATATCAGTATATGGACATGGTGGACTCATCTGAAATGTAGCTAACTCTCAGTATTTGGACATTTTGGACTAATCTGCCATGTAGCTAACTCTCATTATCTGGACATGTTGGATTCATCAGCCATGTAGCTAGTACTCTGTATATGGACAAGTTGGACTAATCTGCCATTTAACTAGCTCTAAGTATGTGGAAACGTTGGACTCATCTGCCATGTAGTTAGATCTCTATATATGGAAATGTTGCACTACTCTGGCGTTTAGCTAGCTCTCTGGCATGGATATGTTGGACTGATCTGCCATATAGGTAGTTCACTGTATATGAACAATATGGACTTGTCTGCCATATAGCTAGCTCTCTGTATATGGACATGTTGAACTCATCAGCTCTGTAGCCAGCTCTCTGTGTATGAACATGTTGGACACATCTGCCTTGTAGCTAGTTCTCTATATTTACACATGTTGAACTACTCTTCCATGTAACTAGTTGTCTGTATATGAACACGTTAGAGTCTTCTGCCGTTTGCTAATACTCTGTATATAGACATGTTGGGCTAAATCTGCCATGTAGCTAGCTCTCAGTATATGGACACGTTGGACTCATCTGCCATCTAGCTAGAACTCTGTGTATGGAAATCTTTCACTACTCTGCCAGGTAGCTAGTACACTATATATGGACATGTTGGACTACGCTGAACTGTAGCTAGCTGTCAGTATAAGGACACATTGGATTCATCTGCCATGTAGCTAGTACTCTGTATATGGAAATTTTGGACTACTCTGCCATGTAGCGAGCTCTCAGTATATGGACATGTTGAACTCATCTGCCATGTGGCTAGAACTCTGTATATGGAAATGTTTCACTATTCTGCCATGTAGCAAGCTCTCTGTATATGGACATTTTGGACTCATCTGCCATGTAGTTAGCTCTCTGTGCATGGATATTTTGGATTGATCTGCCATGTAGGTATCT
>NW_006424733.1:0-1271 GCF_000296735.1 Chrysochloris asiatica | reverse complement strand
TTTTAAGTCCACTTCACTTTCAGCAAGCAAGGTTGTATCATCTGCATATCACAGGTTATTAATGAGTCTTCCTCCAATCCTGATGCCACATTTTTCTTTATATAACCCAGATTCTCAGATTATTTGCTCAGCATACAGGTTGAATAAGTATGATGAAAGAATACAACCTTGTCACACACCTTTCTTAATTTTAAAACATTCAGTATTCCCATGTTCTGTTCAAACAATTGCCTCTTGGTCCATGGACAGATTCCTCATGATCACAATTAAGTGTTCCAGAATACTCATATTTTCCAATGTTGTCCATAGCTTGTCATGATCCACACAATCGAAAGCCTTTGTGTAGTTAATAAAGCACAGGTAAATATATTTCTAGTATTCTCTGCTTTCAGCCAAGATCCATAGGACATTGAAAATGATACCCCTTGTTCCACATCATCTCTGAATCCAGCTTGAACCTCTGGAAGTTCTCTGTCAATGTATGCTTGCAGCCATTTCTGTATTACCTTTAGCAAAACTTTACTTACTTGAGATATCAAAGATATTGTCTGATGATTTCCACATTTTTTTGTGTCACCTCTTTTTGGATTGGGCATAAATACAGGTCTCTTCCAATCAGTTGGCCATATAGTTGTCTTCCAAATTTCTTGACATAGATGAGTGAGTGCCTCCAGTGCCGCCTCACTTTCTTGAAAGATTTTCAATTTTTATTCCATCAATTCCTGGTGCCTTGTTCTTTGCCAATTCCTTCAATGTACATTGGACTTCCTCCTTCAGTATTATTGGCTCTTAATCATATGCTACCTCTTGAAATGGTTGAACATCAACCATTTCCTTTTGGTACAGTGACTCTGTGTATTCCTTCCATCTTTTGATGCTTTCTGCATCATTCAATAATTTGCCAAGAGAATCCTTCAATAATGAAAGTTGAGGCTTGAATTTTTTCTTCAGGTCCTCCAGCTTGAGAAATTGACTACAAATTGACTTTTCTTCAAATTGACTACATCTGTGGAAAGAGACGGTGGAAGGGTCCCATATTATTAGCAAAAATAAGGCCAAGGACAAATTGTGGAACAGACCATCAATTGCTCATATCCAAATTCAGACTGAAGCTGAAGAAAGTGAAAACAAGTCCATGAGAGCCAAAATATGACCTTAAATATATCCCAACTGAATTTGGAGATCTTCTGAAGAACAAATTTGATACATTAAACACTAACGACTCTGATGACCAAAGACCAGAAGAGGGATGACATCAAGAACATCATACA
>NW_006424732.1:0-1322 GCF_000296735.1 Chrysochloris asiatica | reverse complement strand
GTAAAGATTGACAGCCTCGGAAACCCTGTACAGGGTCGCTATGAGTCAGAACTGACTCCACAGCACAATAACAATCGATAATTGCATTGAATGTCAATGGATTGAATGCACCAGTGAAAGACAGAAAGTGGCAGAAAGGATAAGAAAACAAGACCCTTCAATATGCTGCAAGCAAAAGACACACCTTACACACAAAGACAAAAACAGACCATAAGTTAAAGGATGGAAAAATATATACCAAGCTAACTGCAACAATAAACAAGCATGAGTGGCAATACTAATCTCTGATAAGGTAAACTTTAAGACAAAAACCAGCATAAGAGGTAAAGAAGGACACTATCTCATGATCAATGGATCAATTGAGCAAGATGACATAACCATAATAAATATCTATGCTCCCAATGAAAGAGCACCAAAATAGATGAATCAAACCTTACTGAAATTGAAGAAAAAATAGATAAGTATACAGTTATAGTGGGAGATTTTAATACATCACTTTCGAAAAGGGGACAGAACTCAGCAAAGTAATATAGAAACTAAACAACACAATCAACCAACTTGATCTCATAGATGTGTACAGAGCATTCAACCCAACAACAGAACAATATATATTCTTCTCCAGTGCACATGGAACATTCTCCATAATTGACCATTTGTTATGTCACAAAGCAAGCCTCCATAAATTTACAAACATCAAATTACTACAAAGACCACAATGCTATAAAACTAGAAATGAACAAAAAGAAGACCAAGGAAATAAAGTCAAATATGTGGAAATTGAATAACACCCTGCTGAAAAGCGACTGAGTAAAAGAAGAAATTAAACGTGATTTCACAAAGTTACTAGAACCAAATGAGAACGAAAACACAACATACCAAAATCTTTGGGACACGGTGAAATTGGTGCTGAGAGGACAATTTATTGCAATAAATGTGCACATCCAAAAAGAAGAAAGAACCAAAATTAATACATGAAAACAGCATCTCCAACAATTAGAGACAGACCAACAGAGAGAACCTACAGTCACTAAAAGAAAAGAAATAATAAAGATTAGAGCAGAAATAAATGAGATAGAAAACAGAAAAACTATAGAAAGACTCAACAGGACAAGAAGCTGACTCTTTGAAAGGATTGACAAATCATTGGCAAACCTAACAAAAGAAAAGAGGGAGAGGACACAAATAACTCACATTAGAAACCACATGGGCGATATCACAACGGAACCAAACAATATCTAAAGGATAATAACAGAATACTATGAAGAGTTGTACTCCAACAAATTAGAAAACTTAGAACAGATGGATCCATTTTTAGGAAAGCA
>NW_006424731.1:0-1323 GCF_000296735.1 Chrysochloris asiatica | reverse complement strand
GTGCTCATGAGGAATCTGTACCTAGCGCTCACCAGTTGTGGGGCGTGACTCAAGTCTTCCTCATTGTGACCCAATGGAATGCAGATATCATCAGATAATATCTTTGCTATCCCATGTGATATCATGGCCCATAACTTATGTTAAATTTCCATTGTTTTAAGTCAGACTGTCTTAAAAAATAGCAGGCCATCTTTTTCTCTTGAAGATAGTCTAATTTCTCCCAGGTTTCATGAATTTCTCAACATCCATATCATGCATATCAGCTTGACAGCTTGTCGTGACAAGAGATGCCTCTGGTAACCCAAATGTTATAGCACCAAAGAAGGCTTTACCCAGGCATTATGGAGCATAAATCTGTATGTAGAGCATTCAGCCCTACTCTGCATCAAGACTGAGGAATCACCACGTAGTCCAAGAGTAACATTTATTTTTACGTCCTTACTGGAAACTTCTACCTGCTTGGCCAGACTCTTGGGCATTCCCTTGTCTGTACTTCTCGGAACCTTATGGTCTACAGGACGTGTGGCCACTGAACCAGGGATGGTTGGGAAGCCAGTTTTTCCATGCTTGGTAGACCAGTTGCCAACTGCAAAAGCCTCTCTGCTAAGCTGGGGGTCTCTGTGTCAGTCCCTCTGTCCCCTGGACTACATTGCCTCATCAGCCAGCCAAGCTCATGCTTCAAGCATTGAAACAAAATAAAGAGCCAGAAAGAGAAATATTTTTTTGTAGAATTTGATATTGAATATTTCCCAAAATAGTTCTCAGGGGAGAAATCAGAACCCTGTCAGACTTCTTCCCACACATTTTATAGATTCGTGTTGAGAGTTGAATTTCGCTGGCATGTCACCTTTTCAGTATTTAGTGAAGTGGTTCTTCACTCAGAATGTGCATTTGATGCTCAGGCCACACCCAGAGATTCTGATTTCTGGTTCTGGTAAGGCCTGGACATCAGTATTTTCACAAACAACTCACAGATGATTCCAATGTGCAGCTGGGCTTTTGAACAACTCATTTACTATTTCTTTTTTTTTTTTTTGGATTCACCAATTTTTTCAATGTCACAAAGTCCAAAATTATAAAGGCCTGTACACACACACACACACACACACACACACACATATATATTCAGACCAAAATTAAAACAAACAAAAAATACAACTTTGGTCTCATACTGAATCCGAATTTGTTAACTATAATATGATACTACTCGAAAAAAAAATACTGATTTTATCATCTTGGCTTGCTAATTGTGCAAACTCCAGAATGATTATTATTATTATTATTATTCTCCAAAGGAGCTCTGGTAGCGTAGTGGTTACGAAT